>NW_026696933.1:0-123941 GCF_030435755.1 Ochotona princeps | reverse complement strand
TATTGAAGAAGAATCAACGAGTGGTTCTTGTTGAGAGAACAACTCCATTTGGCTCACTAACTTCACACACCATCAGGCTTCCAAGCAGCTCTCAAGGAAAGTCAGTTTTCACACTCTATGCTTAGTGCCCTTTGAGTGCATTATCTAGGAATGAACCTGGTAGAGCATCCCACACAAACGAACGCTCCACATGCGGGTTTCACATGCCACCAACTCCACATTCACAGGCAACTTCAGCGCCACAGCCTTTTTCAGATAGCCCTCAATGCCAAAGGCTCTAGACGCAAATATTGGTGTGAGAGCTAATTCAATCAAGGAAACACTGCATGTTGGTGAAGGGCATATTGAAGAAGAATCAGCCGAGTGGTTCTTGTGGGAGAACAACTCCATTTGGCTCACTAACTTCACACACCATCAGGCTTCCAAGCAGCTCTCAAGGAAACTCAGTTTTCACACTCTATGCTTAGTGCCCTTTGAGTGCCTAGGACTGAAATGAATCTGGTGAGCATCCCACACAAACCAATGCTCCACAAGCGGGTTTGACATGCACCAACTCCACATTCACAGGCAACTCAGCGCCACAGCCTTTTTCAGATAGCCCTCAATGCAAAGGCTCTAGACGCAAATAGTGGTGTGAGAGCTAATTCAATCAAGGAAACACTGCATGTTGGTGAAGGGCACATTGAAGAAGAATCAGCCGAGTGGTTCTTGTGGAGAACAACTCCTTTTGGCTCACTAACTTCACACACCATTAGGCTTCCAAGCAGCTCTCAAGGAAACTCAGTTTTCACACTCTATGCTTAGTGCCCTTTGAGTGCCTAGGGCTGAAATGAATCTTGGTGAGCATCGACACAAACGAATGCTCCACATGTGGGTTTCACATGCCACCAACTCCACATTCATAGCCAACTTCAGCGCCACAGCCGTTTTCAGATAGCCCTCAATGCAAAGGCCCTAGACGCAAATATTGGTGTGAGAGCTAATTCAATCAGGAAACACTGCATGTTGGTGAAGGGCATATTGAAGAAGATTCAGCCGAGTGGTTCTTGTGGGAGAACAACTCCGTTTGGCTCACTAACTTCACACACCATCAGGCTTCCAAGCAGCTCTCAAGGAAACTCAGTTTTCACACTCTATGCTTAGTGCTCTTTGAGTGCATTATCTAGGAATGAACCTGGTAGAGCATCCCACACAAACGAATGCTCCACATGCGGGTTTCACATGCCACCAACTCCACATTCACAGGGCAACTTCAGCGCCACAGCCGTTTTCAGATAGCCCTCAATGCAAAGGCTCTAGACGCAAATATTGGTGTGAGAGCTAATTCAATCAAGGAAACACTGCATGTTGGTGAAGGGCATATTGAAGAAGAAACAGCCGAGTGGTTCTTGTGGGAGAACAACTCCTTTTGGCTCACTAACTTCACACACCATCAGGCTTCCAAGCAGCTCTCAAGGAAACTCAGTTTTCACACTCTATGCTTAGTGCCCTTTGAGTGCATTATCTAGGAATGAACCTGGTAGAGCATCCCACACAAACGAATGCTCCACATGCGGGTTTCACATGCCACCATCTCCACATTCACAGGCAACTTCAGCGCCACAGCCGTTTTCAGATAGCCCTCAATGCAAAGGCTCTAGACGCAAATATTGGTGTGAGAGCTAATTCAATCAAGGAAACACTGCATGTTGGTGAAGGGCATATTGAAGAAGAATCAGCCGAGTGGTTCTTGTGGGAGAACAACTCCTTTTGGCTCACTAACTTCACACACCATCAGGCTTCCAAGCAGCTCTCAAGGAAACTCAGTTTTCACACTCTATGCTTAGTGCTCTTGAGTGCATTATCTAGGAATGAACCTGGTAGAGCATCCCACACAAACGAATGCTCCACATGCGGGTTTCACATGCCACCAACTCCACATTCACAGGCAACTTCAGCGCCACAGCCATTTTCAGATAGCCCTCAATGCAAAGGCTCTAGACGCAAATATTGGTGTGAGAGCTAATTCAATCAAGGAAACACTGCATGTTGGTGAAGGGCATATTGAAGAAGAATCAGCCGAGTGGTTCTTGTGGGAGAACAACTCCATTTGGCTCACTAACTTCACACACCATCAGGCTTCAAAGCAGCTCTCAAGGAAACTCAGTTTTCACACTCTATGCTTAGTGCCCTTTGAGTGCATTATCTAGGAATGAACCTGGTAGAGCATCCCACACAAACGAATGCTCCACATGCGGGTTTCACATGCCACCATCTCCACATTCACAGGCAACTTCAGCGCCACAGCCGTTTTCAGATAGCCCTCAATGCAAAGGCTCTAGACGCAAATATTGGTGTGAGAGCTAATTCAATCAAGGAAACACTGCATGTTGGTGAAGGGCATATTGAAGAAGAATCAGCCGAGTGGTTCTTGTGGGAGAACAACTCCATTTGGCTCACTAACGTCACACACCATCAGGCTTCCAAGCAGCTCTCAAGGAAACTCAGTTTTCGCACTCTATGCTTAGTGCCCTTTGAGTGCCTAGGACTGAAATGAAGCTTGGTGAGCATCCCACACAAACGAATGCTCCACATGCGGGTTTCACATGCCACCAACTCCACATTCACAGGCAACTTCAGCGCCACAGCCGTTTTCAGATAGCCCTCAATGCAAAGGCTCTAGACGCAAATATTGGTGTGAGAGCTAATTCAATCAAGGAAACACTGCATGTTGGTGAAGGGCATATTGAAGAAGAATCAGCCGAGTGGTTCTTGTGGGAAAACAACTCCATTTGGCTCACTAACTTCACACACCATCAGGCTTCCAAGCAGCTCTCAAGGAAACTCAGTTTTCACACACTCTATGCTTAGTGCCCTTTGAGTGCATTATCTAGGAATGAACCTGGTGCAGCATCATACACAAACGAATGCTCCACATGCGGGTTTCACATGCCACCAGCTCCACATTCCCAGGCAACTTCAGCGCCACAGCCCTTTTCAGATAGCCCTCAATGCAAAGGCTCTAGACGCAAATATTGGTGTGAGAGCTAATTCAATCAAGGAAACACTGCATGTTGGTGAAGGGCATATTGAAGAAGGATCAGCCGAGTGGTTCTTGTGAGAGAACAACTCCATTTGGCTCACTAACTTCACACACCATCAGGCTTCCAAGCAGCTCTCAAGGAAAGTCAGTTTTCACACTCTATGCTTAGTGCCCTTTGAGTGCATTATCTAGGAATGAACCTGGTAGAGCATCCCACACAAACGAACGCTCCACATGCGGGTTTCACATGCCACCAACTCCACATTCACAGGCAACTTCAGCGCCACAGCCTTTTTCAGATAGCCCTCAATGCAAAGGCTCTAGACGCAAATATTGGTGTGAGAGCTAATTCAATCAAGGAAACACTGCATGTTGGTGAAGGGCATATTGAAGAAGAATCAGCCGAGTGGTTCTTGTGGGAGAACAACTCCATTTGGCTCACTAACTTCACACACCATCAGGCTTCCAAGCAGCTCTCAAGGAAACTCAGTTTTCACACTCTATGCTTAGTGCCCTTTGAGTGCCTAGGACTGAAATGAATCTTGGTGAGCATCCCACACAAACCAATGCTCCACAAGCGGGTTTGACATGCCACCAACTCCACATTCACAGGCAACTTCAGCGCCACAGCCTTTTTCAGATAGCCCTCAATGCAAAGGCTCTAGACGCAAATAGTGGTGTGAGAGCTAATTCAATCAAGGAAACACTGCATGTTGGTGAAGGGCACATTGAAGAAGAATCAGCCGAGTGGTTCTTGTGGGAGAACAACTCCTTTTGGCTCACTAACTTCACACACCATTAGGCTTCCAAGCAGCTCTCAAGGAAACTCAGTTTTCACACTCTATGCTTAGTGCCCTTTGAGTGCCTAGGGCTGAAATGAATCTTGGTGAGCATCCGACACAAACGAATGCTCCACATGTGGGTTTCACATGCCACCAACTCCACATTCATAGCCAACTTCAGCGCCACAGCCGTTTTCAGATAGCCCTCAATGCAAAGGCCCTAGACGCAAATATTGGTGTGAGAGCTAATTCAATCAAGGAAACACTGCATGTTGGTGAAGGGCATATTGAAGAAGAATCAGCCGAGTGGTTCTTGTGGGAGAACAACTCCGTTTGGCTCACTAACTTCACACACCATCAGGCTTCCAAGCAGCTCTCAAGGAAACTCAGTTTTCACACTCTATGCTTAGTGCTCTTTGAGTGCATTATCTAGGAATGAACCTGGTAGAGCATCCCACACAAACGAATGCTCCACATGCGGGTTTCACATGCCACCAACTCCACATTCACAGGCAACTTCAGCGCCACAGCCGTTTTCAGATAGCCCTCAATGCAAAGGCTCTAGACGCAAATATTGGTGTGAGAGCTAATTCAATCAAGGAAACACTGCATGTTGGTGAAGGGCATATTGAAAGAAGAATCAGCCCGAGTGGTTCTTGTGGGAGAACAACTCCTTTTGGCTCACTAACTTCACACACCATCAGGCTTCCAAGCAGCTCTCAAGGAAACTCAGTTTTCACACTCTATGCTTAGTGCCCTTTGAGTGCATTATCTAGGAATGAACCTGGTAGAGCATCCCACACAAACGAATGCTCCACA
The DNA here is from genome assembly GCF_030435755.1 of Ochotona princeps. Lineage (NCBI taxonomy): Eukaryota > Metazoa > Chordata > Mammalia > Lagomorpha > Ochotonidae > Ochotona > Ochotona princeps. Next base: position 119,318 of record NW_026696933.1, on the reverse strand, counting down.
TGCGGGTTTCACATGCCACCATCTCCACATTCACAGGCAACTTCAGCGCCACAGCCGTTTTCAGATAGCCCTCAATGCAAAGGCTCTAGACGCAAATATTGGTGTGAGAGCTAATTCAATCAAGGAAACACTGCATGTTGGTGAAGGGCATATTGAAGAAGAATCAGCCGAGTGGTTCTTGTGGGAGAACAACTCCTTTTGGCTCACTACTTCACACACCATCAGGCTTCCAAGCAGCTCTCAAGGAAACTCAGTTTTCCACACTCTATGCTTAGTGCTCTTTGAGTGCATTATCTAGGAATGAACCTGGTAGAGCATCCCACACAAACGAATGCTCCACATGCGGGTTTCACATGCCACCAACTCCACATTCACAGGCAACTTCAGCGCCACAGCCGTTTTCAGATAGCCCTCAATGCAAAGGCTCTAGACGCAAATATTGGTGTGAGAGCTAATTCAATCAAGGAAACACTGCATGTTGGTGAAGGGCATATTGAAGAAGAATCAGCCGAGTGGTTCTTGTGGGAGAACAACTCCATTTGGCTCACTAACTTCACACACCATCAGGCCTTCAAAGCAGCTCTCAAGAAACTCAGTTTTCACACTCTATGCTTAGTGCCCTTTGAGTGCATTATCTAGGAATGAACTGGTAGAGCATCCCACACAAACGAATGCTCCACATGCGGGTTTCACATGCCACCATCTCCACATTCACAGGCAACTTCAGCGCCACAGCCGTTTTCAGATAGCCCTCAATGCAAAGGCTCTAGACGCAAATATTGGTGTGAGAGCTAATTCAATCAAGGAAACACTGCATGTTGGTGAAGGGCATATTGAAGAAGAATCAGCCGAGTGGTTCTTGTTGGGAGAACAACTCCATTTGGCTCACTAACGTCACACACCATCAGGCTTCACAAGCAGCTCTCAAGGAAACTCAGTTTTCGCACTCTATGCTTAGTGCCCTTTGAGTGCCTAGGACTGAAATGAAGCTTGGTGAGCATCCCACACAAACGAATGCTCCACATGCGGGTTTCACATGCCACCAACTCCACATTCACAGGCAACTTCAGCGCCACAGCCGTTTTCAGATAGCCCTCAATGCAAAGGCTCTAGACGCAAATATTGGTGTGAGAGCTAATTCAATCAAGGAAACACTGCATGTTGGTGAAGGGCATATTGAAGAAGAATCAGCCGAGTGGTTCTTGTGGGAAAACAACTCCATTTGGCTCACTAACTTCACACACCATCAGGCTTCCAAGCAGCTCTCAAGGAAACTCAGTTTTCACACACTCTATGCTTAGTGCCCTTTGAGTGCATTATCTAGGAATGAACCTGGTGCAGCATCATACACAAACGAATGCTCCACATGCGGGTTTCACATGCCACCAGCTCCACATTCCCAGGCAACTTCAGCGCCACAGCCCTTTTCAGATAGCCCTCAATGCAAAGGCTCTAGACGCAAATATTGGTGTGAGAGCTAATTCAATCAAGGAAACACTGCATGTTGGTGAAGGGCATATTGAAGAAGAATCAGCCGAGTGGTTCTTGTGAGAGAACAACTCCATTTGGCTCACTAACTTCACACACCATCAGGCTTCCAAGCAGCTCTCAAGGAAAGTCAGTTTTCACACTCTATGCTTAGTGCCCTTTGAGTGCATTATCTAGGAATGAACCTGGTAGAGCATCCCACACAAACGAACGCTCCACATGCGGGTTTCACATGCCACCAACTCCACATTCACAGGCAACTTCAGCGCCACAGCCTTTTTCAGATAGCCCTCAATGCAAAGGCTCTAGACGCAAATATTGGTGTGAGAGCTAATTCAATCAAGGAAACACTGCATGTTGGTGAAGGGCATATTGAAGAAGAATCAGCCGAGTGGTTCTTGTGGGAGAACAACTCCATTTGGCTCACTAACTTCACACACCATCAGGCTTCCAAGCAGCTCTCAAGGAAACTCAGTTTTCACACTCTATGCTTAGTGCCCTTTGAGTGCCTAGGACTGAAATGAATCTTGGTGAGCATCCCACACAAACCAATGCTCCACAAGCGGGTTTGACATGCCACCAACCCCACATTCACAGACAACTTCAGCGCCACAGCCTTTTTCAGATAGCACTCAATGCAAAGGCTCTAGACGCAAATATTGGTGTGAGAGCTAATTCAATCAAGGAAACACTGCATGTTGGTGAAGGGCATATTGAAGAAGAATCAGCCGAGTGGTTCTTGTGGGAGAACAACTCCATTTGGCTCACTAACTTCACACACCATCAGGCTTCCAAGCAGCTCTCAAGGAATCTCAGTTTGAACACTCTATGCTTAGTGCCCTTTGAGTGCCTAGGACTGAAATGAAGCTTGGTGAGCATCCCACACAAACGAATGCTCCACATGCGGGTTTCACATGCCACCAACTCCACATTCACAGGCAACTTCAGCGTCACAGCCATTTTTAGATAGCCCTCAATGCAAAGGCTCTAGACGCAAATAGTGGTGTGAGAGCTAATTCAATCAAGGAAACAATGCATGTTGGTGAAGGGCATATTGAAGAAGAATCAGCCGAGTGGTTCTTGTATGAAAACAACTCCATTTGGCTCACTAACTTCACACACCATCAGGTTTCCAAGCAGCTCTCAAGGAATCTCAGTTTTCACACTCTATGCTTAGTGCCCTTTGAGTGCATTATCTAGGAATGAACCTGGTAGAGCATCGCACACAAACGAATGCTCCACATGCGGGTTTCCCATGCCACCAACTCCACATTCACAGGCAACTTCTGCGCCACAGCCGTTTTCAGATAGCCCTCAAAGCAAAGGCTCTAGATGAAAATATTGTTGTGAGAGCTAATTCAATCAAGGAAACACTGCTTGTTGGTGATGGGCATATTGAAGAAGAATCAGCCGAGTGGTTCTTGTGGGAGAACAACTCCATTTGGCTCACTAACTTCACACACCATCAGGCTTCCAAGCAGCTCTCAAGGAAACTCAGTTTTCACACTCTATGCTTAGTGCCCTTTGAGTGCCTAGGACTGAAATGAAGCTTGGTGAGCATCCCACACAAACGAATGCTCCACATGCGGGTTTCACATGCCACCAACTCCACATTCACAGGCAACTTCAGCGCCACAGCCGTTTTCAGATAGCCCTCAATGCAAAGGCTCTAGACGCAAATATTGGTGTGAGAGCTAATTCAATCAAGGAAACACTGCATGTTGGTGAAGGGCATATTGAAGAAGAATCAGCCGAGTGGTTCTTGTGGGAGAACAACTCATTTTGGCTCACTAACTTCACACACCATCAGGTTTCCAAGCAGCTCTCAAGGAATCTCAGTTTTCACACTCTATGCTTAGTGCCCTTTGAGTGCCTAGGACTGAAATGAAGCTTGGTGAGCATCCCACACAAACGAATGCTGCACATGCGGGTTTCACATGCCACCAACTCCACATTCACAGGCAACTTCAGCGCCACAGCCGTTTTCAGATAGCCCTCAATGCAAAGGCTCTAGACGCAAATATTGGTGTGAGAGCTAATTCAATCAAGGAAACACTGCATGTTAGTGAAGGGCATATTAAAGAAGAATCAGCCGAGTGGTTCTTGTGGGAGAACAACTCCATTTGGCTCACTAACTTCACACACCATCAGGCTTCCAAGCAGCTCTCAAGGAAACTCAGTTTTCACACTCTATGCTTAGTGCCCTTTGAGTGCCTAGGACTGAAATGAAGCTTGGTGAGCATCCCACACAAACGAATGCTCCACATGCGGGTTTCACATGCCACCAACTCCACATTCACAGGCAACTTTAGCTTCAAAAAAACTTTCAGATAACCCTCAATGCAAAGGCTCTAGACGCAAATATTGGTGTGAGAGCTAATTCAATCAAGGAAACACTGCATGTTGGTGAAGGGCATATTGAAGAAGAATCAGCCTAGTGGTTCTTGTGGGAGAACAACTCTATTTGGCTCACTAACTTCACACACCATCAGGCTTCCAAGCAGCTCTCAAGGAAACTCAGTTTTCACACTCTATGCTTAGAGCCCTTTGAGTGCATTATCTAGGAATGAACCTGGTAGAGCAGTACACACAAATGAATGCTCCACATGCGGGTTTCACATGCCACCATCTCCACATTCACAGGCAACTTCAGCGCCACAGCCTTTTTCAGATAGCCCTCAATGCAAAGGCTCTAGACTCAAATATTGGTGTGAGAGCTAATTCATTCAAGGAAACACTGCATGTTGGTGAAGGGCATATTGAAGAAGAATCAGCCGAGTGGTTCTTGTGGGAGAACAACTCCATTTGGCTCACTAACTTCACACACCATCAGGCTTCCAAGCAGCTCTCAAGGAAACTCAGTTTTCACACTCTATGCTTAGTGCCCTTTGAGTACCTAGGACTGAAATGAAGCTTGGTGAGCATCGCACACAAACGAATGCTCCACATGCGGGTTTCACATGCCACCAACTCCACATTCACAGGCAACTTCAGCGCCACAGCCGTTTTCAGATAGCACTCAATGCAAAGGCTCTAGACGCAAATATTGGTGTGAGAGCTAATTCAATCAAGGAAACACTGCATGTTGGTGAAGGGCATATTGAAGAAGAATCAGCCGAGTGGTTCTTGTGGGAGAACAACTCCATTTGCCTCACTAACTTCACACACCATCAGGCTTCCAAGCAGCTCTCAAGGAAACTCAGTTTTCACACTCTATGCTTAGTGCCCATTGAGTGCATCATCTAGGAATGAACCTGGTAGAGCATCCCACAAAAATGAATGCTCCACATGCGGGTTTCACATGCCACCAACTCCACATTCACAGGCAACTTCAGCGTCACAGCCATTTTTAGATAGCCCTCAATGCAAAGGCTCTAGACGCAAATATTGGTGTGAGAGCTAATTCAATCAAGGAAACAATGCATGTTGGTGAAGGGCATATTGAAGAAGAATCAGCCGAGTGGTTCTTGTATGAAAACAACTCCATTTGGCTCACTAACTTCACACACCATCAGGTTTCCAAGCAGCTCTCAAGGAATCTCAGTTTTCACACTCTATGCTTAGTGCCCTTTGAGTGCATTATCTAGGAATGAACCTGGTAGAGCATCCCACACAAACGAATGCTCCACATGCGGGTTTCCTATGCCACCAACTCCACATTCACAGGCAACTTCTGCGCCACAGCCGTTTTCAGATAGCCCTCAAAGCAAAGGCTCTAGATGAAAATATTGTTGTGAGAGCTAATTCAATCAAGGAAACACTGCTTGTTGGTGAAGGGCATAGTGAAGAAGAATCAGCCGAGTGGTTCTTGTGGGAGAACAACTCCATTTGGCTCACTAACGTCACACACCATCAGGCTTCCAAGCAGCTCTCAAGGAATCTGTTTTCACACTCTATGCTTAGTGCCCTTTGAGTGTCTAGGACTGAAATGAAGCTTGGTGAGCATCCCACACAAACGAATGCTCCACATGCGGGTTTCACATGCCACCAACTCCACATTCACAGGCGACTTTCAGCGCCACAGCCATTTTTAGATCGCCCTCAATGCAAAGGCTCTAGACGCAAATATTGCTGTGAGAGCTAATTCAATCAAGGAAACACTGCATGTTGGTGAAGGGCATAGTGAAGAAGAGCCAGCCGAGTGGTTCTTGTGGGAGAACAACTCCATTTGGCTCACTAACTTCACACAGCATCAGGCTTCCAAGCAGCTCTCAAGGAAACTCAGTTTTCACACTCTATGCTTAGTGCACTTTGAATGCATTATCTAGGAATGAACCTGGTAGAGATCCCACACAAACGAATGCTCCACATGCGGGTTTCACATGCCACCAACTCCACATTCACAGGCAACTTCAGCGCCACAGACGTTTTCAGATAGCCCTCAATGCAAAGGCTCTAGACGCAAATATTGGTGTGAGAGTTAATTCAATCAAGGAAACACTGCTTGTTGGTGATGGGCATATTGAAGAAGAATCAGCCGAGTGGTTCTTGTGGGAGAACAACTCCATTTGGCTCACTAACTTCACACACCATCAGGCTTCCAAGCAGCTCTCAAGGAAACTCAGTTTTCACACTCTATGCTTAGTGGCCTTTGAGTGCCTAGGACTGAAATGAAGCTTGGTGAGCATCCCACACAAACGAATGCTCCACATGCGGGTTTCACATGCCACCAACTCCACATTCACAGGCAACTTCAGCGCCACAGCCGTTTTCAGATAGCCCTCAATGCAAAGGCTCTAGGCGCAAATATTGGTGTGAGAGCTAATTCAATCAAGGAAACACTGCATGTTGGTGAAGGGCATATTGAAGAAGAATCAGCCGAGTGGTTCTTGTGGGAGAACAACTGCATTTGGCTCACTAACTTCACACACCATCAGGCTTCCAAGCAGCTCTCAAGGAAACTCAGTTTTCACACTCTATGCTTAGTGCCCTTTGAGTGCCTAGGACTGAAATGAAGTTTTGTGAGCATCCTACACAAACGAATGCTCCACATGCGGGTTTCACATGCCACCAACTCCACATTCACAGACAATTTCAGCGCCAAAGCCACTTTCAGATAGCCCTCAAAGCAAAGGTTCTAGACGCAAATATTGGTGTGAGAGCTAATTCAATCAAGGAAACACTGCATGTTGGTGAAGGGCATATTGAAGAAGAATCAGCTGAGTGGTTCTTGTATGAGAACAACTCCATTTGGCTCACTAACTTCACACACCATCAGGCTTCCAAGCAGCTCTCAAGGAAACTCAGTTTTCACACTCTATGCTTAGTGCCCTTTGAGTGCATTATCTAGGAATGAACCTGGTAGAGCATCCCACACAAACGAATGCTCCACATGCGGGTTTCACATGCCACCAACTCCACATTCACAGGCAACTTCAGCGCCACAGCCGTTTTCAGATAGCCCTCAATGCAAAGGCTCTAGACGCAAATTTTGGAGTGAGAGCTAATTGAATCAAGGAAACAGTGCATGTTGGTGAAGGGCATATTGAAGAAGAATCAGCCGAGTGGTTCTTGTGGGAGAACAACTCCATTTGGCTCACTAACTTCACACACCATCAGGCTTCCAAGCAGCTCTCAAGGAAACTCAGTTTTCACACTCTATGTTTAGTGTCCTTTGAGTGCATTATCTAGGAATGAACCTGGTAGAGCATCCCACACAAATGAATGCTCCACATGCGGGTTTCCCATGCCACCAACTCCACATTCACAGGCAACTTCAGCGCCACAGCCGTTTTCAGATAGCCCTCAATGCAAAGGCTCTAGACGCAAATATTGGTGTGAGAGCTAATTCAATCAAGGAAACACTGCATGTTGGTGAAGGGCATATTGAAGAAGAATCAGCCGAGTGGTTCTTGTGGGAGAACAACTCATTTTGGCTCACTAACTTCACACACCATCAGGTTTCCAAGCAGCTCTCAAGGAATCTCAGTTTTCACACTCTATGCTTAGTGCCCTTTGAGTGCCTAGGACTGAAATGAAGCTTGGTGAGCATCCCACACAAACGAATGCTCCACATGCGGGTTTCACATGCCACCAACTCCACATTCACAGGCAACTTCAGCGCCACAGCCGTTTGCAGATAGCCCTCAATGCAAAGGCTCTAGTCGCAAATATTGGTGTGAGAGCTAATTCAATCAAGGAAACACTGCATGTTAGTGAAGGGCATATTAAAGAAGAATCAGCCGAGTGGTTCTTGTGGGAGAACAACTCCATTTGGCTCACTAACTTCACACACCATCAGGCTTCCAAGCAGCTCTCAAGGAAACTCAGTTTTCACACTCTATGCTTAGTGCCCTTTGAGTGCCTAGGACTGAAATGAAGCTTGGTGAGCATCCCACACAAACGAATGCTCCACATGCGGGTTTCACATGCCACCAACTCCACATTCACAGGCAACTTTAGCTTCAAAAAAACTTTCAGATAGCCCTCAATGCAAAGGCTCTAGACGCAAATATTGGTGTGAGAGCTAATTCAATCAAGGAAACACTGCATGTTGGTGAAGGGCATATTGAAGAAGAATCAGCCGAGTGGTTCTTGTGGGAGAACAACTCTATTTGGCTCACTAACTTCACACACCATCAGGCTTCCAAGCAGCTCTCAAGGAAACTCAGTTTTCACACTCTATGCTTAGAGCCCTTTGAGTGCATTATCAAGGAATGAACCTGGTAGAGCAGTACACACAAATGAATGCTCCACATGCGGGTTTCACATGCCACCAACTCCACATTCACAGGCAACTTCAGCGCCACAGACGTTTTCAGATAGCCCTCAATGCAAAGGCTCTAGACGCAAATATTGGTGTGAGAGCTAATTCATTCAAGGAAACACTGCATGTTGGTGAAGGGCATATTGAAGAAGAATCAGCCGAGTGGTTCTTGTGGGAGAACAACTCCATTTGGCTCACTAACTTCACACACCATCAGGCTTCCAAGCAGCTCTCAAGGAAACTCAGTTTTCACACTCTATGCTTAGTGCCCTTTGAGTACCTAGGACTGAAATGAAGCTTGGTGAGCATCGCACACAAACGAATGCTCCACATGCGGGTTTCACATGCCACCAACTCCACATTCACAGGCAACTTCAGCGCCACAGCCGTTTTCAGATAGCACTCAATGCAAAGGCTCTAGACGCAAATATTGGTGTGAGAGCTAATTCAATCAAGGAAACACTGCATGTTGGTGAAGGGCATATTGAAGAAGAATCAGCCGAGTGGTTCTTGTGGGAGAACAACTCCATTTGCCTCACTAACTTCACACACCATCAGGCTTCCAAGCAGCTCTCAAGGAAACTCAGTTTTCACACTCTATGCTTAGTGCCCATTGAGTGCATCATCTAGGAATGAACCTGGTAGAGCATCCCACAAAAATGAATGCTCCACATGCGGGTTTCACATGCCACCAACTCCACATTCACAGGCAACTTCAGCACCACAGCCGTTTTCAGATAGCCCCCAAAGCAAAGGTTCTAGATGCAAATATTGGTGTGAGAGCTAATTCAATCAAGGAAACACTGCATGTTGGTGAAGGGCATATTGAAGAAGAATCAGCCGAGTGGTTCTTGTGGGAGAACAACTCCATTTGGCTCACTAACTTCACACACCATTAGACTTCCAAGCAGCTCTCAAGGAAACTCCGTTTTCACACTCTATGCTTAGTGCCCTTTGAGTGCCTAAAACTGAAATGAAGCTTGGTGAGCATCCCACACAAACGAATGCTCCACATGCGGGTTTCACATGCCACCAACTCCACATTCACAGGCAACTTCAGCGCCACAGCCGTTTTCAGATAGCCCTCAATGCAAAGGCTCTAGACGCAAATATTGGTGTGAGAGCTAATTCAATCAAGGAAACACTGCATGTTGGTGAAGGGCATATTGAAGAAGAATCAGCCGAGTGGTTCTTGTGGGAGAACAACTCCATTTGACTCACTAACTTCACACACCATCAGGCTTCCAAGCAGCTCTCAAGGAAACTCAGTTTTCACACTCTATGCTTAGAGCCCTTTGAGTGCATTATCTAGGAATGAACATGGTAGAGCATCCCACACAAACGAATGCTCCACATGCGGGTTTCACATGCCACCAACTCCACATTCACAGGCAACTTCAGCGCCACAGCCGTTTTCAGATAGCCCTCAATGCAAAGGCTCTAGACGCAAATATTGGTGTGAGAGTTAATTCAATCAAGGAAACACTGCATGTTGGTGAAGGGCATATTGAAGAAGAATCAGCCGAGTGGTTCTTGTGGGAGAACAACTCCATTTGGCTCACTAACTTCACACACCATCAGGCTTCCAAGCAGCTCTCAAGGAAACTCAGTTTTCACACTCTATGCTTAGTGCCCTTTGAGTGCCTAGGACTGAAATGAAGCTTGGTGAGCATCCCACACAAACGAATGCTCCACATGCGGGTTTCACATGCCACCAACTCCACATTCACAGGCAACTTTAGCTTCAAAAAAACTTTCAGATAGCCCTCAATGCAAAGGCTCTAGACGCAAATATTGGTGTGAGAGCTAATTCAATCAAGGAAACACTGCATGTTGGTGAAGGGCATATTGAAGAAGAATCAGCCGAGTGGTTCTTGTGGGAGAACAACTCTATTTGGCTCACTAACTTCACACACCATCAGGCTTCCAAGCAGCTCTCAAGGAAACTCAGTTTTCACACTCTATGCTTAGAGCCCTTTGAGTGCATTATCAAGGAATGAACCTGGTAGAGCAGTACACACAAATGAATGCTCCACATGCGGGTTTCACATGCCACCAACTCCACATTCACAGGCAACTTCAGCGCCACAGACGTTTTCAGATAGCCCTCAATGCAAAGGCTCTAGACGCAAATATTGGTGTGAGAGCTAATTCATTCAAGGAAACACTGCATGTTGGTGAAGGGCATATTGAAGAAGAATCAGCCGAGTGGTTCTTGTGGGAGAACAACTCCATTTGGCTCACTAACTTCACACACCATCAGGCTTCCAAGCAGCTCTCAAGGAAACTCAGTTTTCACACTCTATGCTTAGTGCCCTTTGAGTACCTAGGACTGAAATGAAGCTTGGTGAGCATCGCACACAAACGAATGCTCCACATGCGGGTTTCACATGCCACCAACTCCACATTCACAGGCAACTTCAGCGCCACAGCCGTTTTCAGATAGCACTCAATGCAAAGGCTCTAGACGCAAATATTGGTGTGAGAGCTAATTCAATCAAGGAAACACTGCATGTTGGTGAAGGGCATATTGAAGAAGAATCAGCCGAGTGGTTCTTGTGGGAGAACAACTCCATTTGCCTCACTAACTTCACACACCATCAGGCTTCCAAGCAGCTCTCAAGGAAACTCAGTTTTCACACTCTATGCTTAGTGCCCATTGAGTGCATCATCTAGGAATGAACCTGGTAGAGCATCCCACAAAAATGAATGCTCCACATGCGGGTTTCACATGCCACCAACTCCACATTCACAGGCAACTTCAGCACCACAGCCGTTTTCAGATAGCCCCCAAAGCAAAGGTTCTAGATGCAAATATTGGTGTGAGAGCTAATTCAATCAAGGAAACACTGCATGTTGGTGAAGGGCATATTGAAGAAGAATCAGCCGAGTGGTTCTTGTGGGAGAACAACTCCATTTGGCTCACTAACTTCACACACCATTAGACTTCCAAGCAGCTCTCAAGGAAACTCCGTTTTCACACTCTATGCTTAGTGCCCTTTGAGTGCCTAAAACTGAAATGAAGCTTGGTGAGCATCCCACACAAACGAATGCTCCACATGCGGGTTTCACATGCCACCAACTCCACATTCACAGGCAACTTCAGCGCCACAGCCGTTTTCAGATAGCCCTCAATGCAAAGGCTCTAGACGCAAATATTGGTGTGAGAGCTAATTCAATCAAGGAAACACTGCATGTTGGTGAAGGGCATATTGAAGAAGAATCAGCCGAGTGGTTCTTGTGGGAGAACAACTCCATTTGACTCACTAACTTCACACACCATCAGGCTTCCAAGCAGCTCTCAAGGAAACTCAGTTTTCACACTCTATGCTTAGAGCCCTTTGAGTGCATTATCTAGGAATGAACATGGTAGAGCATCCCACACAAACGAATGCTCCACATGCGGGTTTCACATGCCACCAACTCCACATTCACAGGCAACTTCAGCGCCACAGCCGTTTTCAGATAGCCCTCAATGCAAAGGCTCTAGACGCAAATATTGGTGTGAGAGTTAATTCAATCAAGGAAACACTGCATGTTGGTGAAGGGCATATTGAAGAAGAATCAGCCGAGTGGTTCTTGTGGGAGAACAACTCCATTTGGCTCACTAACTTCACACACCATCAGGCTTCCAAGCAGCTCTCAAGGAAACTCAGTTTTCACACTCTATGCTTAGTGCCCTTGAGTGCCTAAAACTGAAATGAAGCTTGGTGAGCATCCCACACAAACGAATGCTCCACATGCGGGTTTCACATGCCACCAACTCCACATTCACAGGCAACTTCAGCACCATAGCCGTTTTCAGATAGCCCTCAATGCAAAGGCTTTAGACGCAAATATTGGTGTGAGAGCTAATTCAATCAAGGAAACACTGCATGTTGGTGAAGGGCATATTGAAGAAGAATCAGCCGAGTGGTTCTTGTGGGAAAACAACTGCATTTGGATCACTAACTTCACACACCATCAGGCTTCCAAGCAGCTCTCAAGGAAACTCAGTTTTCACACTCTATGCTTAGTGTCCTTTGAGTGCATTATCTAGGAATGAACCTGGTAGAGCATCCCACACAAACGAATGCTCTACATGCGGGTTTCACATGCCACCAACTCCACATTCACAGGCAACTTCAGCGCCACAGCCTTTTTCAGATAGCTCTCAATTCAAAGGCTCTAGACGCAAATATTGGTGTGAGAGCTAATTCAATCAAGGAAACACTGCATGTTGGTGAAGGGCATATTGAAGAAGAATCAGCAGAGTGGTTCTTGTGGGAGAACAACTCCATTTGGCTCACTAACTTCACACACCATCAGGCTTCCAAGCAGCTCTCAAGGAAACTCAGTTTTCACACTCTATGCTTAGTGCCCTTTGAGTGCCTAGGACTGAAATGAAGCTTGGTGAGCATCCCACACAAACGATTGCTCCACATGCGTGTTTCACATGCCACCAACTCCACATTCACAGGAAACTTCAGCGCCACAGCCGTTTTCAGATAGCCCTCAATGCAAAGGCTCTAGACGCAAATATTGGTGTGAGAGCTAATTCAATCAAGGAAACACTGCATGTTGGTGAAGGGCATATTGAAGAAGAATCAGCCGAGTTGTTCTTGTGGGAGAACAACTCCATTTGGCTCACTAACTTCACACACCATCAGGCTTCCAAGCAGCTCTCAAGGAAACTCAGTTTTCACACACTCTATGCTTAGTGCCATTTGAGTGCATTATCTAGAAATGAACCTGGTACAGCATCCCACACAAACGAATGCTCCACATGCGGGTTTCACATGCCACCAACTCCACATTCACAGGCAACTTCAGCGCCACAGCCGTTTTCAGATAGTCCTCAATGCAAAGGCTCTAGACGCAAATATTGGTGTGAGAGCTAATTCAATCAAGGAAACACTGCATGTTGGTGAAGGGTATATTGAAGAAGAATCAGCCGAGTTGTTCTTGTGGGAGAACAACTCCATTTGGCTCACTAACTTCACACACCATCAGGCTTCCAAGCAGCTCTCAAGGAACCTCAGTTTTCACACTCTATGCTTAATGCCCTTTGAGTGCATTATATAGGAATGAACCTGGTACAGCATCCCACACAAACGAATGCTCCACATGCGGGTTTCACATGCCAGCAACTCCACATTCACAGGCATCTTCAGCACCACAGCCGTTTTCAGATAGTCCTCAATGCAAAGGCTCTAGACGCAAATAGTGGTGTGAGAGCTAATTCAATCAAGGAAACACTGCATGTTGGTGAAGGGCATATTGAAGAAGAATCAGCCGAGTGGTTCTTGTGGGAGAACAACTCCATTTGGCTCACTAACTTCACACACCATCAGGCTTCCAAGCAGCTCTCAAGGAAACTCAGTTTTCACACTCTATGCTTAGTGCCCTTTGAGTGCATTATCTAGGAATGAACCTGGTAGAGCATCCCACACAAACGAATGCTCCACATGCGGGTTTCACATACCACCAACTCCACATTCACAGGCAACTTCAGCGCCACAGCCGTTTTCAGATAGCCCTCAATGCAAAGGCTCTAGACGCAAATAGTGGTGTGAGAGCTAATTCAATCAAGGAAACATTGCATGTTGGTGAAGGGCATATTGAAGAAGAATCAGCCAAGTGGTTCTTGTGGGAGAACAACTCCATTTGGCTCACTAACTTCACACACCATCAGGCTTCCAAGCAGCTCTCAAGGAATCTCAGTTTTCACACTCTATGCTTAGTGCCCTTTGAGTGCCTAGGACTGAAATGAATCTTGGTTAGCATCCCACACAAACGAATGCTCCACATGCGGGTTTCACATGCCACCAGCTCCACATTCACAGGCAACTTCAGCGCCACAGCCGTTTTCAGATAGCCCTCAATGCAAAGGCTCTAGACGCAAATAGCTGTGTGAGAGCTAATTCAATCAAGGAAACACTGCATGTTGGTGAAGGGCATATTGAAGAAGAATCAGCCAAGTGGTTCTTGTGGGAGAACAACTCCATTTGGCTCACTAACTTCACACACCATCAGACTTCCAAGCAGCTCTCAAGGAAACTCAGTTTTCACACTCTATGCTTAGTGCCCTTTGAGTGCATTATCTAGGAATGAACCTGGTAGAGCATCCCACACAAACGAATGCTCCACATGCGGGTTTCACATGCCACCAACTCCACATTCACAGGCAACTTCAGCGCCACAGCCGTTTTCAGATAGCCCTCAATGCAAAGGCTCTAGACGCAAATATTGGTGTGAGAGCTAATTCAATCAAGGAAACACTGCATGTTGGTGAAGGGCATATTGAAGAAGAATCAGCCGAGTGGTTCTTGTGGGAGAACAACTGCATTTGGCTCACTAACTTCACACACCATCAGGCTTCCACGCAGCTCTCAAGGAAAGTCAGTTTTCACACTCTATGCTTAGTGCCCTTTGAGTGCATTATCTAGGAATGAACCTGGTAGAGCATCCCACACAAACGAATGCTCCACATGCGGGTTTCACATGCCACCAACTCCACATTCACAGGCAACTTCAGCGCCACAGCCGTTTTCGGATAGCCCTCAATGCAAAGGCTCTAGACGCAAATATTGGTGTGAGAGCTAATTCAATCAAGGAAACACTGCATGTTGGTGAAGGGCATATTGAAGAAGAATCAGACGAGTGGTTCTTGTGGGAGAACAACTCCATTTGGCACACTAATTTCACACACCATTAGGCTTCCAAGCAGCTCTCAAGGAAACTCAGTTTTCACACTCTATGCTTAGTGCCCTTTGAGTGCCTAGGACTGAAATGAATCTTGGTGAGCATCCCACACAAACCAATGCTCCACAAGCGGGTTTGACATGCCACCAACTCCACATTCACAGACAACTTCAGCGCCACAGCCTTTTTCAGATAGCCCTCAATGCAAAGGCTCTAGACGCAAATATTGGTGTGAGAGCTAATTCAATCAAGGAAACACTGCATGTTGGTGAAGGGCATATTGAAGAAGAATCAGCCGAGTGGTTCTTGTGGGAGAACAACTCCATTTGGCTCACTAACTTCACACACCATCAGGCTTCCAAGCAGCTCTCAAGGAAACTCAGTTTTCACACTCTATGCTTAGTGCCCTTTGAGTGCCTAAAACTGAAATGAAGCTTGGTGAGCATCCCACACAAACGAATGCTCCACATGCGGGTTTCACATGCCACCAACTCCACATTCACAGGCAACTTCAGCGCCACAGCCGTTTTCAGATAGCCCTCAATGCAAAGGCTCTAGACGCAAATATTGGTGTGAGAGCTAATTCAATCAAGGAAACACTGCATGTTGGTGAAGGGCATATTGAGGAAGAATCAGCCGAGTGGTTCTTGTGGGAAAACAACTGCATTTGGATCACTAACTTCACACACCATCAGGCTTCCAAGCAGCTCTCAAGGAAACTCAGTTTTCACACTCTATGCTTAGTGTCCTTTCAGTGCATTATCTAGGAATGAACCTGGTAGAGAATCCCACACAAACGAATGCTCCACATGCGGGTTTCACATGCCACCAACTCCACATTCACAGGCAACTTTAGCGCCACAGCCGTTTTCAGATAGCCCTCAATGCAAAGGCTCTAGACGCAAATATTGGTGGGAGAGCTAATTCAATCAAGGAAACACTGCATGTTGGTGAAGGGCATATTGAAGAAGAATCGGCCGAGTGGTTCTTGTGGGAGAGCAACTCCATTTCGCTCACTAACTTCACACACCATCAGGCTTCCAAGCAGCTCTCAAGGAAACTCAGTTTTCACACTCTATGCTTAATGCCCTTTGAGTGCATTATATAGGAATGAACCTGGTACAGCATCCCACACAAACGAATGCTCCACATGCGGGTTTCACATGCCACCAACTCCACATTCACAGGCAACTTCAGCGCCAAAACCACTTTCAGATAGCCCTCAATGCAAAGGCTCTAGACGCAAATATTGGTGTGAGAGCTAATTCAATCAAGGAAACACTGCATGTTGGTGAAGGGCATATTGAAGAAGAATCAGCCGAGTGGTTCTTGAGGGAGAACAACTCCACTTGGCTCACTAACTTCACACACCATCAGGCTTCCAAGCAGCTCTCAAGGAAACTCAGTTTTCACACTCTATGCTTAGTGCCCTTTGAGTGCCTAGGACTGAAATGAAGCTTGGTGAGCATCCCACACAAACGATTGCTCCACATGCGTGTTTCACATGCCACCAACTCCACATTCACAGGAAACTTCAGCGCCACAGCCGTTTTCAGATAGCCCTCAATGCAAAGGCTCTAGACGCAAATATTGGTGTGAGAGCTAATTAAATCAAGGAAACACTGCATCTTGGTGAAGGGCATATTGAAGAAGAATCAGCCGAGTTGTTCTTGTGGGAGAACAACTCCATTTGGCTCACTAACTTCACACACCATCAGGCTTCCAAGCAGCTCTCAAGGAAACTCAGTTTTCACACACTCTATGCTTAGTGCCATTTGAGTGCATTATCTAGAAATGAACCTGGTACAGCATCCCACACAAACGAATGCTCCACATGCGGGTTTCACATGCCAGCAACTCCACATTCACAGGCAACTTCAGCGCCACAGCCGTTTTCAGATAGTCCTCAATGCAAAGGCTCTAGACGCAAATATTGGTGTGAGAGCTAATTCAATCAAGGAAACACTGCATGTTGGTGAAGGGTATATTGAAGAAGAATCAGCCGAGTGGTTCTTGTGGGAGAACAACTCCATTTGGCTCACTAACTTCACACACCATCAGGCTTCCAAGCAGCTCTCAAGGAACCTCAGTTTTCACACTCTATGCTTAATGCCCTTTGAGTGCATTATATAGGAATGAACCTGGTACAGCATCCCACACAAACGAATGCTCCACATGCGGGTTTCACATGCCAGCAACTCCACATTCACAGGCATCTTCAGCACCACAGCCGTTTTCAGATAGTCCTCAATGCAAAGGCTCTAGACGCAAATATTGGTGTGAGAGCTAATTCAATCAAGGAAACACTGCATGTTGGTGAAGGGCATATTGAAGAAGAATCAGCCGAGTGGTTCTTGTGGGAGAACAACTCCATTTGGCTCACTAACTTCACACACCATCAGGCTTCCAAGCAGCTCTCAAGGAAACTCAGTTTTCACACTCTATGCTTAGTGCCCTTTGAGTGCATTATCTAGGAATGAACCTGGTAGAGCATCCCACACAAACGAATGCTCCACATGCGGGTTTCACATACCACCAACTCCACATTCACAGGCAACTTCAGCGCCACAGCCGTTTTCAGATAGCCCTCAATGCAAAGGCTCTAGACGCAAATAGTGGTGTGAGAGCTAATTCAATCAAGGAAACATTGCATGTTGGTGAAGGGCATATTGAAGAAGAATCAGCCAAGTGGTTCTTGTGGGAGAACAACTCCATTTGGCTCACTAACTTCACACACCATCAGGCTTCCAAGCAGCTCTCAAGGAATCTCAGTTTTCACACTCTATGCTTAGTGCCCTTTGAGTGCCTAGGACTGAAATGAATCTTGGTTAGCATCCCACACAAACGAATGCTCTACATGCGGGTTTCACATGCCACCAACTCCACATTCACAGGCAACTTCAGCGCCACAGCCTTTTTCAGATAGCTCTCAATTCAAAGGCTCTAGACGCAAATATTGGTGTGAGAGCTAATTCAATCAAGGAAACACTGCATGTTGGTGAAGGGCATATTGAAGAAGAATCAGCAGAGTGGTTCTTGTGGGAGAACAACTCCATTTGGCTCACTAACTTCACACACCATCAGGCTTCCAAGCAGCTCTCAAGGAAACTCAGTTTTCACACTCTATGCTTAGTGCTCTGTGAGTGTATTATCTAGGAATGAACCTGGTAGAACATCCCACACAAACGAATGCTCCACATGCGGGTTTCACATGCCACCAGCTCCACATTCACAGGCAACTTCAGCGCCACAGCCGTTTTCAGATAGCCCTCAATGCAAAGGCTCTAGACGCAAATAGCTGTGTGAGAGCTAATTCAATCAAGGAAACACTGCATGTTGGTGAAGGGCATATTGAAGAAGAATCAGCCGAGTGGTTCTTGTGGGAGAACAACTGCATTTGGCTCACTAACTTCACACACCATCAGGCTTCCACGCAGCTCTCAAGGAAAGTCAGTTTTCACACTCTATGCTTAGTGCCCTTTGAGTGCATTATCTAGGAATGAACCTGGTACAGCATCCCACACAAACGAATGCTCCACATGCGGGTTTCACATGCCACCAACTCCACATTCACAGGCAACTTCAGCGCCACAGCCGTTTTCGGATAGCCCTCAATGCAAAGGCTCTAGACGCAAATATTGGTGTGAGAGCTAATTCAATCAAGGAAACACTGCATGTTGGTGAAGGGCATATTGAAGAAGAATCAGACGAGTGGTTCTTGTGGGAGAACAACTCCATTTGGCACACTAATTTCACACACCATTAGGCTTCCAAGCAGCTCTCAAGGAAACTCAGTTTTCACACTCTATGCTTAGTGCCCTTTGAGTGCCTAGGACTGAAATGAATCTTGGTGAGCATCCCACACAAACCAATGCTCCACAAGCGGGTTTGACATGCCACCAACTCCACATTCACAGACAACTTCAGCGCCACAGCCTTTTTCAGATAGCCCTCAATGCAAAGGCTCTAGACGCAAATATTGGTGTGAGAGCTAATTCAATCAAGGAAACACTGCATGTTGGTGAAGGGCATATTGAAGAAGAATCAGCCGAGTGGTTCTTGTGGGAGAACAACTCCATTTGGCTCACTAACTTCACACACCATCAGGCTTCCAAGCAGCTCTCAAGGAAACTCAGTTTTCACACTCTATGCTTAGTGCCCTTTGAGTGCCTAAAACTGAAATGAAGCTTGGTGAGCATCCCACACAAACGAATGCTCCACATGCGTGTTTCACATGCCACCAACTCCACATTCACAGGCAACTTCAGCGCCACAGCCGTTTTCAGATAGCCCTCAATGCAAAGGCTCTAGACGCAAATATTGGTGTGAGAGCTAATTCAATCAAGGAAACACTGCATGTTGGTGAAGGGCATATTGAGGAAGAATCAGCCGAGTGGTTCTTGTGGGAAAACAACTGCATTTGGATCACTAACTTCACACACCATCAGGCTTCCAAGCAGCTCTCAAGGAAACTCAGTTTTCACACTCTATGCTTAGTGTCCTTTCAGTGCATTATCTAGGAATGAACCTGGTAGAGAATCCCACACAAACGAATGCTCCACATGCGGGTTTCACATGCCACCAACTCCACATTCACAGGCAACTTTAGCGCCACAGCCGTTTTCAGATAGCCCTCAATGCAAAGGCTCTAGACGCAAATATTGGTGGGAGAGCTAATTCAATCAAGGAAACACTGCATGTTGGTGAAGGGCATATTGAAGAAGAATCGGCCGAGTGGTTCTTGTGGGAGAGCAACTCCATTTCGCTCACTAACTTCACACACCATCAGGCTTCCAAGCAGCTCTCAAGGAAACTCAGTTTTCACACTCTATGCTTAATGCCCTTTGAGTGCATTATATAGGAATGAACCTGGTACAGCATCCCACACAAACGAATGCTCCACATGCGGGTTTCACATGCCACCAACTCCACATTCACAGGCAACTTCAGCGCCACAGCCGTTTTCAGATAGCCCTCAATGCAAAGGCTCTAGACGCAAATATTGGTGTGAGAGCTAATTCAATCAAGGAAACACTGCATGTTGGTGAAGGGCATATTGAAGAAGAATCAGCCGAGTGGTTCTTGAGGGAGAACAACTCCACTTGGCTCACTAACTTCACACACCATCAGGCTTCCAAGCAGCTCTCAAGGAAACTCAGTTTTCACACTCTATGCTTAGTGCCCTTTGAGTGCCTAGGACTGAAATGAAGCTTGGTGAGCATCCCACATAAACCAATGCTCCACAAGCGGGTTTGACATGCCACCAACTCCACATTCACAGACAACTTCAGCGCCACAGCCTTTTTCAGATAGCCCTCAATGCAAAGGCTCTAGACGCAAATATTGGTGTGAGAGCTAATTCAATCAAGGAAACACTGCATGTTGGTGAAGGGCATATTGAAGAAGAATCAGCCGAGTGGTTCTTGTGGGAGAACAACTCCATTTGGCTCACTAACTTCACACACCATCAGGCTTCCAAGCAGCTCTCAAGGAAACTCAGTTTTCACACTCTATGCTTAGTGCCCTTTGAGTGCCTAAAACTGAAATGAAGCTTGGTGAGCATCCCACACAAACGAATGCTCCACATGCGGGTTTCACATGCCACCAACTCCACATTCACAGGCAACTTCAGCGCCACAGCCGTTTTCAGATAGCCCTCAATGCAAAGGCTCTAGACGCAAATATTGGTGTGAGAGCTAATTCAATCAAGGAAACACTGCATGTTGGTGAAGGGCATATTGAGGAAGAATCAGCCGAGTGGTTCTTGTGGGAAAACAACTGTATTTGGATCACTAACTTCACACACCATCAGGCTTCCAAGCAGCTCTCAAGGAAACTCAGTTTTCACACTCTATGCTTAGTGTCCTTTGAGTGCATTATCTAGGAATGAACCTGGTAGAGAATCCCACAGAAACGAATGCTCCACATGCGGGTTTCACATGCTACCAACTCCACATTCACAGGCAACTTTAGCGCCACAGCCGTTTTCAGATAGCCCTCAATGCAAAGGCTCTAGACGCAAATAGTGGTGTGAGAGCTAATTCAATCAAGGAAACACTGCATGTTGGTGAAGGGCATATTGAAGAAGAATCAGCCGAGTGGTTCTTGTGGGAGAGCAACTCCATTTGGCTCGCTAACTTCACACACCATCAGGCTTCCAAGCAGCTCTCAAGGAAACTCAGTTTTCACACTCTATGCTTAATGCCCTTTGAGTGCATTATATAGGAATGAACCTGGTACAGCATCCCACACAAACGAATGCTCCACATGCGGGTTTCACATGCCACCAACTCCACATTCACAGGCAACTTCAGCGCCACAGCCGTTTTCAGATAGCCCTCAATGCAAAGGCTCTAGACGCAAATATTGGTGTGAGAGCTAATTCAATCAAGGAAACACTGCATGTTGGTGAAGGGCATATTGAAGAAGAATCAGCCGAGTGGTTCTTGTGGGAAAACAACTGCATTTGGCTCACTAACTTCACACACCATTAGACTTCCAAGCAGCTCTCAAGGAAACTCAGTTTTCACACTCTATGCTTAGTGCCCTTTGAGTGCATTATCTAGGAATGAACCTGGTGTAGCATCCCACACAAACGAATGCTCTACATGCGGATTTCACATGCCACCAACTCCACATTCACAGGCAACTTTAGCGCCACAGCCGTTTTCAGATAGCCCTCAATGCAAAGGCTCTAGACGCAAATATTGGTGTGAGAGCTAATTCAATCAAGGAAACACTGCATGTTGGTGAAGGGCATATTGAAGAAGAATCAGCCGAGTGGTTCTTGTAGGAGAACAACTCCATTTGGCTCACTAACTTCACACACCATCAGACTTCCAAGCAGCTCTCAAGGAAACTCAGTTTTCACACTCTATGCTTAATGCTCTTTGAGTGCATTATCTAGGAATGAACCTGGTACAGCATCCCACACAAACGAATGCTCCACATGCGGGTTTCACATGCCACCAACTCCACATTCACAGGCAACTTCAGCGCCACAGCCGTTTTCAGATAGCTCTCAATTCAAAGGCTCTAGACGCAAATATTGGTGTGAGAGCTAATTCAATCAAGGAAACACTGCATGTTGGTGAAGGGCATATTGAAGAAGAATCAGCCGAGTGGTTCTTGAGGGAGAACAACTCCACTTGGCTCACTAACTTCACACACCATCAGGCTTCCAAGCAGCTCTCAAGGAAACTCAGTTTTCACACTCTATGCTTAGTGCTCTTTGAGTGCATTATCTAGGAATGAACCTGGTAGAGCATCCCACACAAACCAATGCTCCACATGCGGGTTTCATATGCCACCAACTCCACATTCACAGGCAACTTCAGCGAAACAGCCATTTTCAGATAGCCCCCAATGCAAAGGCTCTAGACGCAAATATTGGTGTGAGAGCTAATTCAATCAAGGAAACACTGCATGTTGGTGAAGGGCATATTGAAGAAGAATCAGCCGAGTGGTTCTTGTGGGAGAACAACTCCATTTGGCTCACTAACTTCACACACCATCAGGCTTCCAAGCAGCTCTCAAGGAAACTCAGTTTTCACACTCTATGCTTAGTGCCCTTTGAGTGCCTAAAACTGAAATGAAGCTTGGTGAGCATCCGACACAAACGAATGCTCCACATGCGGGTTTCACATGCCACCAACTCCACATTCACAGGCAACTTCAGCGCCACAGCCGTTTTCAGATAGCCCTCAATGCAAAGGCTCTAGACGCAAATATTGGTGTGAGAGCTAATTCAATCAAGGAAACACTGCATGTTGGTGAAGGGCATATTGAAGAAGAATCAGCCGAGTGGTTCTTGTGGGAAAACAACTGCATTTGGATCACTAACTTCACACACCATCAGGCTTCCAAGCAGCTCTCAAGGAAACTCAGTTTTCACACTCTATGCTTAGTGTCCTTTGAGTGCATTATCTAGGAATGAACCTGGTAGAGAATCCCACACAAACGAATGCTCCACATGCGGGTTTCACATGCCACCAACTCCACATTCACAGGCAACTTTAGCGCCACAGCCGTTTTCAGATAGCCCTCAATGCAAAGGCTCTAGACGCAAATAGTGGTGTGAGAGCTAATTCAATCAAGGAAACACTGCATGTTGGTGAAGGGCATATTGAAGAAGAATCAGCCGAGTGGTTCTTGTGGGAGAGCAACTCCATTTGGCTCACTAACTTCACACACCATCAGGCTTCCAAGCAGCTCTCAAGGAAACTCAGTTTTCACACTCTATGCTTAATGCCCTTTGAGTGCATTATATAGGAATGAACCTGGTACAGCATCCCACACAAACGAATGCTCCACATGCGGGTTTCACATGCCACCAACTCCACATTCACAGGCAACTTCAGCGCCACAGCCGTTTTCAGATAACCCTCAATGCAAAGGCTCTAGACGCAAATATTGGTGTGAGAGCTAATTCAATCAAGGAAACACTGCATGTTGGTGAAGGGCATATTGAAGAAGAATCAGCCGAGTGGTTCTTGTGGGAAAACAACTGCATTTGGCTCACTAACTTCACACACCATCAGGCTTCCAAGCAGCTCTCAAGGAAACTCAGTTTTCACACTCTATGCTTAGTGCCCTTTGAGTGCATTATCTAGGAATGAACCTGGTGTAGCATCCCACACAAACGAATGCTCTACATGCGGGTTTCACATGCCACCAACTCCACATTCACAGGCAACTTTAGCGCCACAGCCGTTTTCAGATAGCCCTCAATGCAAAGGCTCTAGACGCAAATATTGGTGTGAGAGCTAATTCAATCAAGGAAACACTGCATGTTGGTGAAGGGCATATTGAAGAAGAATCAGCCGAGTGGTTCTTGTGGGAGAACAACTCCATTTGGCTCACTAACTTCACACACCATCAGACTTCCAAGCAGCTCTCAAGGAAACTCAGTTTTCACACTCTATGCTTAATGCTCTTTGAGTGCATTATCTAGGAATGAACCTGGTACAGCATCCCACACAAACGAATGCTCCACATGCGGGTTTCACATGACACCAACTCCACATTCACAGGCAACTTCAGCGCCACAGCCGTTTTCAGATAGCTCTCAATTCAAAGGCTCTAGACGCAAATATTGGTGTGAGAGCTAATTCAATCAAGGAAACACTGCATGTTGGTGAAGGGCATATTGAAGAAGAATCAGCCGAGTGGTTCTTGAGGGAGAACAACTCCACTTGGCTCACTAACTTCACACACCATCAGGCTTCCAAGCAGCTCTCAAGGAAACTCAGTTTTCACACTCTATGCTTAGTGCTCTTTGAGTGCATTATCTAGGAATGAACCTGGTAGAGCATCCCACACAAACCAATGCTCCACATGCGGGTTTCATATGCCACCAACTCCACATTCACAGGCAACTTCAGCGAAACAGCCATTTTCAGATAGCCCCCAATGCAAAGGCTCTAGACGCAAATATTGGTGTGAGAGCTAATTCAATCAAGGAAACACTGCATGTTGGTGAAGGGCATATTGAAGAAGAATCAGCCGAGTGGTTCTTGTGGGAGAACAACTCCATTTGGCTCACTAACTTCACACACCATCAGGCTTCCAAGCAGCTCTCAAGGAAACTCAGTTTTCACACTCTATGCTTAGTGCCCTTTGAGTGCCTAAAACTGAAATGAAGCTTGGTGAGCATCCCACACAAACGAATGCTCCACATGCGGGTTTCACATGCCACCAACTCCACATTCACAGGCAACTTCAGCGCCACAGCCGTTTTCAGATAGCCCTCAATGCAAAGGCTCTAGACGCAAATATTGGTGTGAGAGCTAATTCAATCAAGGAAACACTGCATGTTGGTGAAGGGCATATTGAAGAAGAATCAGCCGAGTGGTTCTTGTGGGAAAACAACTGCATTTGGATCACTAACTTCACACACCATCAGACTTCCAAGCAGCTCTCAAGGAAACTCAGTTTTCACACTCTATGCTTAATGCTCTTTGAGTGCATTATCTAGGAATGAACCTGGTAGAGCATCACACAAACGAATGCTCCACATGCGGGTTTCACATGACACCAACTCCACATTCACAGGCAACTTCAGCGCCACAGCCGTTTTCAGATAGCTCTCAATTCAAAGGCTCTAGACGCAAATATTGGTGTGAGAGCTAATTCAATCAAGGAAACACTGTATGTTGGTGAAGGGCATATTGAAGAAGAATCAGCCGAGTGGTTCTTGAGGGAGAACAACTCCACTTGGCTCACTAACTTCACACACCATCAGGCTTCCAAGCAGCTCTCAAGGAAACTCAGTTTTCACACTCTATGCTTAGTGCTCTTTGAGTGCATTATCTAGGAATGAACCTGGTAGAGCATCCCACACAAACCAATGCTCCACATGCGGGTTTCACATACCACCAACTCCACATTCACAGGCAACTTCAGCGCCACAGCCGTTTTCAGATAGCCCTCAATGCAAAGGCTCTAGATGCAAATAGTGGTGTGAGAGCTAATTCAATCAAGGAAACATTGCATGTTGGTGAAGGGCATATTGAAGAAGAATCAGCCAAGTGGTTCTTGTGGGAGAACAACTCCATTTGGCTCACTAACTTCACACACCATCAGGCTTCCAAGCAGCTCTCAAGGAATCTCAGTTTTCACACTCTATGCTTAGTGCCCTTTGAGTGCCTAGGACTGAAATGAATCTTGGTTAGCATCCCACACAAACGAATGCTCTACATGCGGGTTTCACATGCCACCAACTCCACATTCACACGCAACTTCAGCGCCACAGCCTTTTTCAGATAGCTCTCAATTCAAAGGCTCTAGACGCAAATATTGGTGTGAGAGCTAATTCAATCAAGGAAACACTGCATGTTGGTGAAGGGCATATTGAAGAAGAATCAGCAGAGTGGTTCTTGTGGGAGAACAACTCCATTTGGCTCACTAACTTCACACACCATCAGGCTTCCAAGCAGCTCTCAAGGAAACTCAGTTTTCACACTCTATGCTTAGTGCCCTTTGAGTGCCTAGGACTGAAATGAAGCTTGGTGAGCATCCCACACAAACGATTGCTCCACATGCGTGTTTCACATGCCACCAACTCCACATTCACAGGAAACTTCAGCGCCACAGCCGTTTTCAGATAGCCCTCAATGCAAAGGCTCTAGACGCAAATATTGGTGTGAGAGCTAATTAAATCAAGGAAACACTGCATCTTGGTGAAGGGCATATTGAAGAAGAATCAGCCGAGTTGTTCTTGTGGGAGAACAACTCCATTTGGCTCACTAACTTCACACACCATCAGGCTTCCAAGCAGCTCTCAAGGAAACTCAGTTTTCACACACTCTATGCTTAGTGCCATTTGAGTGCATTATCTAGAAATGAACCTGGTACAGCATCCCACACAAACGAATGCTCCACATGCGGGTTTCACATGCCAGCAACTCCACATTCACAGGCAACTTCAGCGCCACAGCCGTTTTCAGATAGTCCTCAATGCAAAGGCTCTAGACGCAAATATTGGTGTGAGAGCTAATTCAATCAAGGAAACACTGCATGTTGGTGAAGGGTATATTGAAGAAGAATCAGCCGAGTTGTTCTTGTGGGAGAACAACTCCATTTGGCTCACTAACTTCACACACCATCAGGCTTCCAAGCAGCTCTCAAGGAACCTCAGTTTTCACACTCTATGCTTAATGCCCTTTGAGTGCATTATATAGGAATGAACCTGGTAGAGAATCCCACACAAACGAATGCTCCACATGCGGGTTTCACATGCCAGCAACTCCACATTCACAGGCATCTTCAGCACCACAGCCGTTTTCAGATAGTCCTCAATGCAAAGGCTCTAGACGCAAATATTGGTGTGAGAGCTAATTCAATCAAGGAAACACTGCATGTTGGTGAAGGGCATATTGAAGAAGAATCAGCCGAGTGGTTCTTGTGGGAGAACAACTCCATTTGGCTCACTAACTTCACACACCATCAGGCTTCCAAGCAGCTCTCAAGGAAACTCAGTTTTCACACTCTATGCTTAGTGCCCTTTGAGTGCATTATCTAGGAATGAACCTGGTAGAGCATCCCACACAAACGAATGCTCCACATGCGGGTTTCACATACCACCAACTCCACATTCACAGGCAACTTCAGCGCCACAGCCGTTTTCAGATAGCCCTCAATGCAAAGGCTCTAGACGCAAATAGTGGTGTGAGAGCTAATTCAATCAAGGAAACATTGCATGTTGGTGAAGGGCATATTGAAGAAGAATCAGCCAAGTGGTTCTTGTGGGAGAACAACTCCATTTGGCTCACTAACTTCACACACCATCAGGCTTCCAAGCAGCTCTCAAGGAATCTCAGTTTTCACACTCTATGCTTAGTGCCCTTTGAGTGCCTAGGACTGAAATGAATCTTGGTTAGCATCCCACACAAACGAATGCTCTACATGCGGGTTTCACATGCCACCAACTCCACATTCACAGGCAACTTCAGCGCCACAGCCTTTTTCAGATAGCTCTCAATTCAAAGGCTCTAGACGCAAATATTGGTGTGAGAGCTAATTCAATCAAGGAAACACTGCATGTTGGTGAAGGGCATATTGAAGAAGAATCAGCAGAGTGGTTCTTGTGGGAGAACAACTCCATTTGGCTCACTAACTTCACACACCATCAGGCTTCCAAGCAGCTCTCAAGGAAACTCAGTTTTCACACTCTATGCTTAGTGCTCTGTGAGTGTATTATCTAGGAATGAACCTGGTAGAACATCCCACACAAACGAATGCTCCACATGCGGGTTTCACATGCCACCAGCTCCACATTCACAGGCAACTTCAGCGCCACAGCCGTTTTCAGATAGCCCTCAATGCAAAGGCTCTAGACGCAAATAGCTGTGTGAGAGCTAATTCAATCAAGGAAACACTGCATGTTGGTGAAGGGCATATTGAAGAAGAATCAGCCAAGTGGTTCTTGTGGGAGAACAACTCCATTTGGCTCACTAACTTCACACACCATCAGACTTCCAAGCAGCTCTCAAGGAAACTCAGTTTTCACACTCTATGCTTAGTGCCCTTTGAGTGCATTATATAGGAATGAACCTGGTAGAGCATCCCACACAAACGAATGCTCCACATGCGGGTTTCACATGCCACCAACTCCACATTCACAGGCAACTTCAGCGCCACAGCCGTTTTCAGATAGCCCTCAATGCAAAGGCTCTAGACGCAAATATTGGTGTGAGAGCTAATTCAATCAAGGAAACACTGCATGTTGGTGAAGGGCATATTGAAGAAGAATCAGCAGAGTGGTTCTTGTGGGAGAACAACTCCATTTGGCTCACTAACTTCACACACCATCAGGCTTCCAAGCAGCTCTCAAGGAAACTCAGTTTTCACACTCTATGCTTAGTGCCCTTTGAGTGCCTAGGACTGAAATGAAGCTTGGTGAGCATCCCACACAAACGATTGCTCCACATGCGTGTTTCACATGCCACCAACTCCACATTCACAGGAAACTTCAGCGCCACAGCCGTTTTCAGATAGCCCTCAATGCAAAGGCTCTAGACGCAAATATTGGTGTGAGAGCTAATTAAATCAAGGAAACACTGCATCTTGGTGAAGGGCATATTGAAGAAGAATCAGCCGAGTTGTTCTTGTGGGAGAACAACTCCATTTGGCTCACTAACTTCACACACCATCAGGCTTCCAAGCAGCTCTCAAGGAAACTCAGTTTTCACACTCTATGCTTAGTGCCATTTGAGTGCATTATCTAGAAATGAACCTGGTACAGCATCCCACACAAACGAATGCTCCACATGCGGGTTTCACATGCCAGCAACTCCACATTCACAGGCAACTTCAGCGCCACAGCCGTTTTCAGATAGTCCTCAATGCAAAGGCTCTAGACGCAAATATTGGTGTGAGAGCTAATTCAATCAAGGAAACACTGCATGTTGGTGAAGGGTATATTGAAGAAGAATCAGCCGAGTTGTTCTTGTGGGAGAACAACTCCATTTGGCTCACTAACTTCACACACCATCAGGCTTCCAAGCAGCTCTCAAGGAACCTCAGTTTTCACACTCTATGCTTAATGCCCTTTGAGTGCATTATATAGGAATGAACCTGGTAGAGAATCCCACACAAACGAATGCTCCACATGCGGGTTTCACATGCCAGCAACTCCACATTCACAGGCATCTTCAGCACCACAGCCGTTTTCAGATAGTCCTCAATGCAAAGGCTCTAGACGCAAATATTGGTGTGAGAGCTAATTCAATCAAGGAAACACTGCATGTTGGTGAAGGGCATATTGAAGAAGAATCAGCCGAGTGGTTCTTGTGGGAGAACAACTCCATTTGGCTCACTAACTTCACACACCATCAGGCTTCCAAGCAGCTCTCAAGGAAACTCAGTTTTCACACTCTATGCTTAGTGCCCTTTGAGTGCATTATCTAGGAATGAACCTGGTAGAGCATCCCACACAAACGAATGCTCCACATGCGGGTTTCACATACCACCAACTCCACATTCACAGGCAACTTCAGCGCCACAGCCGTTTTCAGATAGCCCTCAATGCAAAGGCTCTAGACGCAAATAGTGGTGTGAGAGCTAATTCAATCAAGGAAACATTGCATGTTGGTGAAGGGCATATTGAAGAAGAATCAGCCGAGTGGTTCTTGTGGGAGAACAACTCCATTTGGCTCACTAACTTCACACACCATCAGGCTTCCAAGCAGCTCTCAAGGAATCTCAGTTTTCACACTCTATGCTTAGTGCCCTTTGAGTGCCTAGGACTGAAATGAATCTTGGTTAGCATCCCACACAAACGAATGCTCTACATGCGGGTTTCACATGCCACCAACTCCACATTCACAGGCAACTTCAGCGCCACAGCCTTTTTCAGATAGCTCTCAATTCAAAGGCTCTAGACGCAAATATTGGTGTGAGAGCTAATTCAATCAAGGAAACACTGCATGTTGGTGAAGGGCATATTGAAGAAGAATCAGCAGAGTGGTTCTTGTGGGAGAACAACTCCATTTGGCTCACTAACTTCACACACCATCAGGCTTCCAAGCAGCTCTCAAGGAAACTCAGTTTTCACACTCTATGCTTAGTGCTCTGTGAGTGTATTATCTAGGAATGAACCTGGTAGAACATCCCACACAAACGAATGCTCCACATGCGGGTTTCACATGCCACCAGCTCCACATTCACAGGCAACTTCAGCGCCACAGCCGTTTTCAGATAGCCCTCAATGCAAAGGCTCTAGACGCAAATAGCTGTGTGAGAGCTAATTCAATCAAGGAAACACTGCATGTTGGTGAAGGGCATATTGAAGAAGAATCAGCCAAGTGGTTCTTGTGGGAGAACAACTCCATTTGGCTCACTAACTTCACACACCATCAGACTTCCAAGCAGCTCTCAAGGAAACTCAGTTTTCACACTCTATGCTTAGTGCCCTTTGAGTGCATTATATAGGAATGAACCTGGTAGAGCATCCCACACAAACGAATGCTCCACATGCGGGTTTCACATGCCACCAACTCCACATTCACAGGCAACTTCAGCGCCACAGCCGTTTTCAGATAGCCCTCAATGCAAAGGCTCTAGACGCAAATATTGGTGTGAGAGCTAATTCAATCAAGGAAACACTGCATGTTGGTGAAGGGCATATTGAAGAAGAATCAGCCGAGTGGTTCTTGTGGGAGAACAACTGCATTTGGCTCACTAACTTCACACACCATCAGGCTTCCACGCAGCTCTCAAGGAAAGTCAGTTTTCACACTCTATGCTTAGTGCCCTTTGAGTGCATTATCTAGGAATGAACCTGGTAGAGCATCCCACACAAACGAATGCTCCACATGCGGGTTTCACATGCCACCAACTCCACATTCACAGGCAACTTCAGCGCCACAGCCGTTTTCGGATAGCCCTCAATGCAAAGGCTCTAGACGCAAATATTGGTGTGAGAGCTAATTCAATCAAGGAAACACTGCATGTTGGTGAAGGGCATATTGAAGAAGAATCAGACGAGTGGTTCTTGTGGGAGAACAACTCCATTTGGCACACTAATTTCACACACCATTAGGCTTCCAAGCAGCTCTCAAGGAAACTCAGTTTTCACACTCTATGCTTAGTGCCCTTTGAGTGCCTAGGACTGAAATGAATCTTGGTGAGCATCCCACACAAACCAATGCTCCACAAGCGGGTTTGACATGCCACCAACTCCACATTCACAGACAACTTCAGCGCCACAGCCTTTTTCAGATAGCCCTCAATGCAAAGGCTCTAGACGCAAATATTGGTGTGAGAGCTAATTCAATCAAGGAAACACTGCATGTTGGTGAAGGGCATATTGAAGAAGAATCAGCCGAGTGGTTCTTGTGGGAGAACAACTCCATTTGGCTCACTAACTTCACACACCATCAGGCTTCCAAGCAGCTCTCAAGGAAACTCAGTTTTCACACTCTATGCTTAGTGCCCTTTGAGTGCCTAAAACTGAAATGAAGCTTGGTGAGCATCCCACACAAACGAATGCTCCACATGCGGGTTTCACATGCCACCAACTCCACATTCACAGGCAACTTCAGCGCCACAGCCGTTTTCAGATAGCCCTCAATGCAAAGGCTCTAGACGCAAATATTGGTGTGAGAGCTAATTCAATCAAGGAAACACTGCATGTTGGTGAAGGGCATATTGAGGAAGAATCAGCCGAGTGGTTCTTGTGGGAAAACAACTGCATTTGGATCACTAACTTCACACACCATCAGGCTTCCAAGCAGCTCTCAAGGAAACTCAGTTTTCACACTCTATGCTTAGTGTCCTTTCAGTGCATTATCTAGGAATGAACCTGGTAGAGAATCCCACACAAACGAATGCTCCACATGCGGGTTTCACATGCCACCAACTCCACATTCACAGGCAACTTTAGCGCCACAGCCGTTTTCAGATAGCCCTCAATGCAAAGGCTCTAGACGCAAATATTGGTGGGAGAGCTAATTCAATCAAGGAAACACTGCATGTTGGTGAAGGGCATATTGAAGAAGAATCGGCCGAGTGGTTCTTGTGGGAGAGCAACTCCATTTCGCTCACTAACTTCACACACCATCAGGCTTCCAAGCAGCTCTCAAGGAAACTCAGTTTTTCACACTCTATGCTTAATGCCCTTTGAGTGCATTATATAGGAATGAACCTGGTACAGCATCCCACACAAACGAATGCTCCACATGCGGGTTTCACATGCCACCAACTCCACATTCACAGGCAACTTCAGCGCCACAGCCGTTTTCAGATAGCCCTCAATGCAAAGGCTCTAGACGCAAATATTGGTGTGAGAGCTAATTCAATCAAGGAAACACTGCATGTTGGTGAAGGGCATATTGAAGAAGAATCAGCCGAGTGGTTCTTGAGGGAGAACAACTCCACTTGGCTCACTAACTTCACACACCATCAGGCTTCCAAGCAGCTCTCAAGGAAACTCAGTTTTCACACTCTATGCTTAGTGCCCTTTGAGTGCCTAGGACTGAAATGAAGCTTGGTGAGCATCCCACATAAACCAATGCTCCACAAGCGGGTTTGACATGCCACCAACTCCACATTCACAGACAACTTCAGCGCCACAGCCTTTTTCAGATAGCCCTCAATGCAAAGGCTCTAG
The DNA here is from genome assembly GCF_030435755.1 of Ochotona princeps. Lineage (NCBI taxonomy): Eukaryota > Metazoa > Chordata > Mammalia > Lagomorpha > Ochotonidae > Ochotona > Ochotona princeps. Next base: position 86,829 of record NW_026696933.1, on the reverse strand, counting down.
ACGCAAATATTGGTGTGAGAGCTAATTCAATCAAGGAAACACTGCATGTTGGTGAAGGGCATATTGAAGAAGAATCAGCCGAGTGGTTCTTGTGGGAGAACAACTCCATTTGGCTCACTAACTTCACACACCATCAGGCTTCCAAGCAGCTCTCAAGGAAACTCAGTTTTCACACTCTATGCTTAGTGCCCTTTGAGTGCCTAAAACTGAAATGAAGCTTGGTGAGCATCCCACACAAACGAATGCTCCACATGCGGGTTTCACATGCCACCAACTCCACATTCACAGGCAACTTCAGCGCCACAGCCGTTTTCAGATAGCCCTCAATGCAAAGGCTCTAGACGCAAATAGTGGGTGTGAGAGCTAATTCAATGCAAGGAAACACTGCATGTTGGTGAAGGGCATATTGAGGAAGAATCAGCCGAGTGGTCTGTCTTGAATGCTGGGAAAACAACAGCATTTGGATCACTAACTTCACAGCACCATCAGGCTTCCAAGCAGCTCTCAAGGAAACTCAGTTTTCACTGACGTCTATTATGCTTAGTGACCTTGAGAGCATATCTAGAGAACTTAGAATCCACAGAAACGAATGCTCCACATGCGGGTTTCACATGCTACCAACTCCACATTCACAGGCAACTTTAGCGCCACAGCCGTTTTCAGATAGCCCTCAATGCAAAGGCTCTAGACGCAAATAGTGGTGTGAGAGCTAATTCAATCAAGGAAACACTGCATGTTGGTGAAGGGCATATTGAAGAAGAATCAGCCGAGTGGTTCTTGTGGGAGAGCAACTCCATTTGGCTCACTAACTTCACACACCATCAGGCTTCCAAGCAGCTCTCAAGGAAACTCAGTTTTCACACTCTATGCTTAATGCCCTTTGAGTGCATTATATAGGAATGATCCTGGTAGAGCATCCCACACAAACGAATGCTCCACATGCGGGTTTCACATGCCACCAACTCCACATTCACAGGCAACTTCAGCGCCACAGCCGTTTTCAGATAGCCCTCAATGCAAAGGCTCTAGACGCAAATATTGGTGTGAGAGCTAATTCAATCAAGGAAACACTGCATGTTGGTGAAGGGCATATTGAAGAAGAATCAGCCGAGTGGTTCTTGTGGGAAAACAACTGCATTTGGCTCACTAACTTCACACACCATTAGACTTCCAAGCAGCTCTCAAGGAAACTCAGTTTTCACACTCTATGCTTAGTGCCCTTTGAGTGCATTATCTAGGAATGAACCTGGTGTAGCATCCCACACAAACGAATGCTCTACATGCGGGTTTCACATGCCACCAACTCCACATTCACAGGCAACTTTAGCGCCACAGCCGTTTTCAGATAGCCCTCAATGCAAAGGCTCTAGACGCAAATATTGGTGTGAGAGCTAATTCAATCAAGGAAACACTGCATGTTGGTGAAGGGCATATTGAAGAAGAATCAGCCGAGTGGTTCTTGTAGGAGAACAACTCCATTTGGCTCACTAACTTCACACACCATCAGACTTCCAAGCAGCTCTCAAGGAAACTCAGTTTTCACACTCTATGCTTAATGCTCTTTGAGTGCATTATCTAGGAATGAACCTGGTACAGCATCCCACACAAACGAATGCTCCACATGCGGGTTTCACATGCCACCAACTCCACATTCACAGGCAACTTCAGCGCCACAGCCGTTTTCAGATAGCTCTCAATTCAAAGGCTCTAGACGCAAATATTGGTGTGAGAGCTAATTCAATCAAGGAAACACTGCATGTTGGTGAAGGGCATATTGAAGAAGAATCAGCCGAGTGGTTCTTGAGGGAGAACAACTCCACTTGGCTCACTAACTTCACACACCATCAGGCTTCCAAGCAGCTCTCAAGGAAACTCAGTTTTCACACTCTATGCTTAGTGCTCTTTGAGTGCATTATCTAGGAATGAACCTGGTAGAGCATCCCACACAAACCAATGCTCCACATGCGGGTTTCATATGCCACCAACTCCACATTCACAGGCAACTTCAGCGAAACAGCCATTTTCAGATAGCCCCCAATGCAAAGGCTCTAGACGCAAATATTGGTGTGAGAGCTAATTCAATCAAGGAAACACTGCATGTTGGTGAAGGGCATATTGAAGAAGAATCAGCCGAGTTGTTCTTGTGGGAGAACAACTCCATTTGGCTCACTAACTTCACACACCATCAGGCTTCCAAGCAGCTCTCAAGGAAACTCAGTTTTCACACTCTATGCTTAGTGCCCTTTGAGTGCCTAAAACTGAAATGAAGCTTGGTGAGCATCCGACACAAACGAATGCTCCACATGCGGGTTTCACATGCCACCAACTCCACATTCACAGGCAACTTCAGCGCCACAGCCGTTTTCAGATAGCCCTCAATGCAAAGGCTCTAGACGCAAATATTGGTGTGAGAGCTAATTCAATCAAGGAAACACTGCATGTTGGTGAAGGGCATATTGAAGAAGAATCAGCCGAGTGGTTCTTGTGGGAAAACAACTGCATTTGGATCACTAACTTCACACACCATCAGGCTTCCAAGCAGCTCTCAAGGAAACTCAGTTTTCACACTCTATGCTTAGTGTCCTTTGAGTGCATTATCTAGGAATGAACCTGGTAGAGAATCCCACACAAACGAATGCTCCACATGCGGGTTTCACATGCCACCAACTCCACATTCACAGGCAACTTTAGCGCCACAGCCGTTTTCAGATAGCCCTCAATGCAAAGGCTCTAGACGCAAATAGTGGTGTGAGAGCTAATTCAATCAAGGAAACACTGCATGTTGGTGAAGGGCATATTGAAGAAGAATCAGCCGAGTGGTTCTTGTGGGAGAGCAACTCCATTTGGCTCACTAACTTCACACACCATCAGGCTTCCAAGCAGCTCTCAAGGAAACTCAGTTTTCACACTCTATGCTTAGTGCCCTTTGAGTGCATTATATAGGAATGAACCTGGTACAGCATCCCACACAAACGAATGCTCCACATGCGGGTTTCACATGCCACCAACTCCACATTCACAGGCAACTTCAGCGCCACAGCCGTTTTCAGATAGCCCTCAATGCAAAGGCTCTAGACGCAAATATTGGTGTGAGAGCTAATTCAATCAAGGAAACACTGCATGTTGGTGAAGGGCATATTGAAGAAGAATCAGCCGAGTGGTTCTTGTGGGAAAACAACTGCATTTGGCTCACTAACTTCACACACCATCAGGCTTCCAAGCAGCTCTCAAGGAAACTCAGTTTTCACACTCTATGCTTAGTGCCCTTTGAGTGCATTATCTAGGAATGAACCTGGTGTAGCATCCCACACAAACGAATGCTCTACATGCGGGTTTCACATGCCACCAACTCCACATTCACAGGCAACTTTAGCGCCACAGCCGTTTTCAGATAGCCCTCAATGCAAAGGCTCTAGACGCAAATATTGGTGTGAGAGCTAATTCAATCAAGGAAACACTGCATGTTGGTGAAGGGCATATTGAAGAAGAATCAGCCGAGTGGTTCTTGTAGGAGAACAACTCCATTTGGCTCACTAACTTCACACACCATCAGACTTCCAAGCAGCTCTCAAGGAAACTCAGTTTTCACACTCTATGCTTAATGCTCTTTGAGTGCATTATCTAGGAATGAACCTGGTACAGCATCCCACACAAACGAATGCTCCACATGCGGGTTTCACATGCCACCAACTCCACATTCACAGGCAACTTCAGCGCCACAGCCGTTTTCAGATAGCTCTCAATTCAAAGGCTCTAGACGCAAATATTGGTGTGAGAGCTAATTCAATCAAGGAAACACTGCATGTTGGTGAAGGGCATATTGAAGAAGAATCAGCCGAGTGGTTCTTGAGGGAGAACAACTCCACTTGGCTCACTAACTTCACACACCATCAGGCTTCCAAGCAGCTCTCAAGGAAACTCAGTTTTCACACTCTATGCTTAGTGCTCTTTGAGTGCATTATCTAGGAATGAACCTGGTAGAGCATCCCACACAAACCAATGCTCCACATGCGGGTTTCATATGCCACCAACTCCACATTCACAGGCAACTTCAGCGAAACAGCCATTTTCAGATAGCCCCCAATGCAAAGGCTCTAGACGCAAATATTGGTGTGAGAGCTAATTCAATCAAGGAAACACTGCATGTTGGTGAAGGGCATATTGAAGAAGAATCAGCCGAGTGGTTCTTGTGGGAGAACAACTCCATTTGGCTCACTAACTTCACACACCATCAGGCTTCCAAGCAGCTCTCAAGGAAACTCAGTTTTCACACTCTATGCTTAGTGCCCTTTGAGTGCCTAAAACTGAAATGAAACTTGGTGAGCATCCCACACAAACGAATGCTCCACATGCGGGTTTCACATGCCACCAACTCCACATTCACAGGCAACTTCAGCGCCACAGCCGTTTTCAGATAGCCCTCAATGCAAAGGCTCTAGACGCAAATATTGGTGTGAGAGCTAATTCAATCAAGGAAACACTGCATGTTGGTGAAGGGCATATTGAAGAAGAATCAGCCGAGTGGTTCTTGTGGGAAAACAACTGCATTTGGATCACTAACTTCACACACCATCAGGCTTCCAAGCAGCTCTCAAGGAAACTCAGTTTTCACACTCTATGCTTAATGCTCTTTGAGTGCATTATCTAGGAATGAACCTGGTAGAGCATCACACAAACGAATGCTCCACATGCGGGTTTCACATGACACCAACTCCACATTCACAGGCAACTTCAGCGCCACAGCCGTTTTCAGATAGCTCTCAATTCAAAGGCTCTAGACGCAAATATTGGTGTGAGAGCTAATTCAATCAAGGAAACACTGTATGTTGGTGAAGGGCATATTGAAGAAGAATCAGCCGAGTGGTTCTTGAGGGAGAACAACTCCACTTGGCTCACTAACTTCACACACCATCAGGCTTCCAAGCAGCTCTCAAGGAAACTCAGTTTTCACACTCTATGCTTAGTGCTCTTTGAGTGCATTATCTAGGAATGAACCTGGTAGAGCATCCCACACAAACCAATGCTCCACATGCGGGTTTCATATGCCACCAACTCCACATTCACAGGCAACTTCAGCGAAACAGCCATTTTCAGATAGCCCCCAATGCAAAGGCTCTAGACGCAAATATTGGTGTGAGAGCTAATTCAATCAAAGAAACACTGCATGTTGGTGAAGGGCATATTGAAGAAGAATCAGCCGAGTGGTTCTTGTGGGAGAACAACTCCATTTGGCTCACTAACTTCACACACCATCAGGCTTCCAAGCAGCTCTCAAGGAAACTCAGTTTTCACACTCTATGCTTAATGCCCTTTGAGTGCATTATATAGGAATGAACCTGGTACAGCATCCCACACAAACGAATGCTCCACATGCGGGTTTCACATGCCACCAACTCCACATTCACAGGCAACTTCAGCGCCACAGCCGTTTTCAGATAGCCCTCAATGCAAAGGCTCTAGACGCAAATATTGGTGTGAGAGCTAATTCAATCAAGGAAACACTGCATGTTGGTGAAGGGCATATTGAAGAAGAATCAGCCGAGTGGTTCTTGTGGGAAAACAACTGCATTTGGCTCACTAACTTCACACACCATCAGGCTTCCAAGCAGCTCTCAAGGAAACTCAGTTTTCACACTCTATGCTTAGTGCCCTTTGAGTGCATTATCTAGGAATGAACCTGGTGTAGCATCCCACACAAACGAATGCTCTACATGCGGGTTTCACATGCCACCAGCTCCACATTCACAGGCAACTTTAGCGCCACAGCCGTTTTCAGATAGCCCTCAATGCAAAGGCTCTAGACGCAAATATTAGTGTGAGAGCTAATTCAATCAAGGAAACACTGCATGTTGGTGAAGGGCATATTGAAGAAGAATCAGCCGAGTGGTTCTTGTGGGAGAACAACATTATTTGGCTCACTAACTTCACACACCATCAGACTTCCAAGCAGCTCTCAAGGAAACTCAGTTTTCACACTCTATGCTTAATGCTCTTTGAGTGCATTATCTAGGAATGAACCTGGTAGAGCATCCCACACAAACGAATGCTCCACATGCGGGTTTCACATGCCACCAACTCCACATTCACAGGCAACTTCAGCGCCACAGCCGTTTTCAGATAGCTCTCAATTCAAAGGCTCTAGACGCAAATATTGGTGTGAGAGCTAATTCAATCAAGGAAACACTGCATGTTGGTGAAGGGCATATTGAAGAAGAATCAGCCGAGTGGTTCTTGAGGGAGAACAACTCCACTTGGCTCACTAACTTCACACACCATCAGGCTTCCAAGCAGCTCTCAAGGAAACTCAGTTTTCACACTCTATGCTTAGTGCTCTTTGAGTGCATTATCTAGGAATGAACCTGGTAGAGCATCCCACACAAACCAATGCTCCACATGCGGGTTTCACATGCCACCAACTCCACATTCACAGGCAACTTCAGCGAAACAGCCATTTTCAGATAGCCCCCAATGCAAAGGCTCTAGACGCAAATATTGGTGTGAGAGCTAATTCAATCAAGGAAACACTGCATGTTGGTGAAGGGCATATTGAAGAAGAATCAGCCGAGTTGTTCTTGTGGGAGAACAACTCCATTTGGCTCACTAACTTCACACACCATCAGGCTTCCAAGCAGCTCTCAAGGAAACTCAGTTTTCACACTCTATGCTTAGTGCCCTTTGAGTGCCTAGGACTGAAATGAAGCTTGGTGAGCATCCCACACAAACGAATGCTCCACATGCGGGTTTCACATGCCACCAACTCCACATTCACAGGCAACTTCAGCGCCACAGCCGTTTTCAGATAGCCCTCAATGCAAAGGCTCTAGACGCAAATATTGGTGTGAGAGCTAATTCAATCAAGGAAACACTGCATGTTGGTGAAGGGCATATTGAAGAAGAATCAGCCGAGTGGTTCTTGTGGGAGAACAACTCCATTTGGCTCACTAACTTCACACACCATCAGGCTTCCAAGCAGCTCTCAAGGAAACTCAGTTTTCACACACTCTATGCTTAGTGCCCTTTGAGTGCATTATCTAGGAATGAACCTGGTAGAGCATCCCACACAAACGAATGCTCCACATGCGGGTTTCACATACCACCAACTCCACATTCACAGGCAACTTCAGCGCCACAGCCGTTTTTCAGATAGCCCTCAATGCAAAGGCTCTAGACGCAAATAGTGGTGTGAGAGCTAATTCAATCAAGGAAACACTGCATGTTGGTGAAGGGCATATTGAAGAAGAATCAGCCGAGTGGTTCTTGTGGGAGAACAACTCCATTTGGCTCACTAACTTCACACACCATCAGGCTTCCAAGCAGCTCTCAAGGAATCTCAGTTTTCACACTCTATGCTTAGTGCCCTTTGAGTGCCTAGGACTGAAATGAATCTTGGTAGAGCATCCCACACAAACGAATGCTCTACATGCGGGTTTCACATGCCACCAACTCCACATTCACAGGCAACTTCAGCGCCACAGCCGTTTTCAGATAGCTCTCAATTCAAAGGCTCTAGACGCAAATATTGGTGTGAGAGCTAATTCAATCAAGGAAACACTGCATGTAGGGCATATTGAAGAAGAATCAGCAGAGTGGTTCTTGTGGGAGAACAACTCCATTTGGCTCACTAACTTCACACACCATCAGGCTTCCAAGCAGCTCTCAAGGAAACTCAGTTTTCACACTCTATGCTTAGTGCTCTTTGAGTGCATTATCTAGGAATGAACCTGGTAGAGCATCCCACACAAACGAATGCTCCACATGCGGGTTTCACATGCCACCAGCTCCACATTCACAGGCAACTTCAGCGCCACAGCCGTTTTCAGATAGCCCTCAATGCAAAGGCTCTAGACGCAAATATTGGTGTGAGAGCTAATTCAATCAAGGAAACACTGCATGTTGGTGAAGGGCATATTGAAGAAGAATCAGCCGAGTGGTTCTTGTGGGAGAACAACTCCATTTGGCTCACTAACTTCACACACCATCAGGCTTCCAAGCAGCTCTCAAGGAAACTCAGTTTTCACACTCTATGCTTAGTGCCCTTTGAGTGCATTATCTAGGAATGAACCTGGTAGAGCATCCCACACAAACGAATGCTCCACATGCGGGTTTCACATGCCACCAACTCCACATTCACAGGCAACTTCAGCGCCACAGCCGTTTTCAGATAGCCCTCAATGCAAAGGCTCTAGACGCAAATATTGGTGTGAGAGCTAATTCAATCAAGGAAACACTGCATGTTGGTGAAGGGCATATTGAAGAAGAATCAGCCGAGTGGTTCTTGTGGGAGAAAAACTCCATTTGGCTCACTAACTTCACACACCATCAGGCTTCCAAGCAGCTCTCAAGGAAACTCAGTTTTCACACTCTATGCTTAGTGCCCTTTGAGTGCCTAGGACTGAAATGAAACTTGGTGAGCATCCCACACAAACGAATGCTCTACATGCGGGTTTCACATGCCACCAACTCCACATTCACAGGCAACTTCAGCGCCACAGCCGTTTTCAGATAGCCCTCAATGCAAAGGCTCTAGACGCAAATATTGGTGTGAGAGCTAATTCAATCAAGGAAACACTGCATGTTGGTGAAGGGCATATTGAAGAAGAATCAGCCGAGTGGTTCTTGTGGGAGAACAACTCCATTTGGCTCACTAACTTCACACACCATCAGGCTTCCAAGCAGCTCTCAAGGAAACTCAGTTTTCACACACTCTATGCTTAGTGCCCTTTGAGTGCATTATCTAGGAATGAACCTGGTAGAGCATCCCACACAAACGAATGCTGCACATGCGGGTTTCACATACCACCAACTCCACATTCACAGGCAACTTCAGCGCCAAAGCCGTTTTCAGATAGCCCTCAATGCAAAGGCTCTAGACGCAAATAGTGGTGTGAGAGCTAATTCAATCAAGGAAACACTGCATGTTGGTGAAGGGCATATTGAAGAAGAATCAGCCGAGTGGTTCTTGTGGGAGAACAACTCCATTTGGCTCACTAACTTCACACACCATCAGGCTTCCAAGCAGCTCTCAAGGAATCTCAGTTTTCACACTCTATGCTTAGTGCCCTTTGAGTGCCTAGGACTGAAATGAATCTTGGTTAGCATCCCACACAAACGAATGCTCTACATGCGGGTTTCACATGCCACCAACTCCACATTCACAGGCAACTTCAGCGCCACAGCCTTTTTCAGATAGCTCTCAATTCAAAGGCTCTAGACGCAAATATTGGTGTGAGAGCTAATTCAATCAAGGAAACACTGAATGTTGGTGAAGGGCATATTGAAGAAGAATCAGCCGAGTGGTTCTTGTGGGAGAACAACTCCATTTGGCTCACTAACTTCACACACCATCAGGCTTCCAAGCAGCTCTCAAGGAAACTCAGTTTTCACACTCTATGCTTAGTGCTCTTTGAGTGCATTATCTAGGAATGAACCTGGTAGAGCATCCCACACAAACGAATGCTCCACATGCGGGTTTCACATGCCACCAGCTCCACATTCACAGGCAACTTCAGCGCCACAGCCGTTTTCAGATAGCCCTCAATGCAAAGGCTCTAGACGCAAATATTGGTGTGAGAGCTAATTCAATCAAGGAAACACTGCATGTTGGTGAAGGGCATATTGAAGAAGAATCAGCCGAGTGGTTCTTGTGGGAGAACAACTCCATTTGGCTCACTAACTTCACACACCATCAGGCTTCCAAGCAGCTCTCAAGGAAACTCAGTTTTCACACTCTATGCTTAGTGCCCTTTGAGTGCATTATGTAGGAATGAACCTGGTTGAGCATCCCACACAAACGAATGCTCCACATGCGGGTTTCACATGCCACCAACTCCACATTCACAGGCAACTTCAGCGCCACAGCCGTTTTCAGATAGCCCTCAATGTAAAGGCTCTAGACGCAAATATTAGTGTGAGAGCTAATTCAATCAAGGAAACAATGCATGTTGGTGAAGGGCATATTGAAGAAGAATCAGCCGAGTGGTTCTTGTGGGAGAACAACTCCATTTGGCTCACTAACTTCACACACCATCAGGCTTCCAAGCAGCTCTCAAGGAAACTCAGTTTTCACACTCTATGCTTAGTGGCCTTTGAGTGCCTAGGACTGAAATGAAGCTTGGTGAGCATCCGACACAAACGAATGCTCTACATGCGGGTTTCACATGCCACCAACTCCACATTCACAGGCAACTTCAGCGCCACAGCCGTTTTCAGATAGCCCTCAATGCAAAGGCTCTAGACGCAAATATTGGTGTGAGAGCTAATTCAATCAAGGAAACACTGCATGTTGGTGAAGGGCATATTGAAGAAGAATCAGCCGAGTGGTTCTTGTGGGAGAACAACTCCATTTGGCTCACTAACTTCACACACCATCAGGATTCCAAGCAGCTCTCAAGGAAACTCAGTTTTCACACTCTATGCTTAGTGCCCTTTGAGTGCATTATCTAGGAATGAACCTGGTAGAGCATCCCACACAAACGAATGCTCCACATGCGGGTTTCACATGCCACCAACTCCACATTCACAGGCAACTTCAGCGCCACAGCCGTTTTCAGATAGCCCTCAATGCAAAGGCTCTAGACGCAAATATTGGTGTGAGAGCTAATTCAATCAAGGAAACACTGCATGTTGGTGAAGGGCATATTGAAGAAGAATCAGCCGAGTGGTTCTTGTGGGAAAACAACTCCATTTGACTCACTAACTTCACACACCATCAGGCTTCCAAGCAGCTCTCAAGGAAACTCAGTTTTCACACTCTATGCTTAGTGCCCTTTGAGTGCATTATCTAGGAATGAACCTGGTGCAGCATCCCACACAAACGAATGCTCCACATGCGGGTTTCACATGCCACCAGCTCCACATTCCCAGGCAACTTCAGCGCCACAGCCGTTTTCAGATAGCCCTCAATGCAAAGGCTCTAGACGCAAATATTGGTGTGAGAGCTAATTCAATCAAGGAAACACTGCATGTTGGTGAAGGGCATATTGAAGAAGGATCAGCCGAGTGGTTCTTGTGGGAGAGCAACACCATTTGGCTCACTAATTTCAGACACCATTATGCTTCCACTTACACAATAGCAGCTCTCAAGGAAACTCAGTTTTCACACTCTATGCTTAGTGCCCTTTGAGTGCATTATCTAGGAATGAACCTGGTAGAGCATCCCACACAAACGAACGCTCCACATGCGGGTTTCACATGCCACCAACTCCACATTCACAGGCAACTTCAGCGCCACAGCCGTTTTCAGATAGCCCTCAATGCAAAGGCTCTAGACGCAAATATTGGTGTGAGAGCTAATTCAATCAAGGAAACACTGCATGTTGGTGAAGGGCATATTGAAGAAGGATCAGCCGAGTGGTTCTTGTGGGAGAACAACACCATTTGGCTCACTAATTTCAGACACCATTATGCTTCCAAGCAGCTCTCAAGGAAACTCAGTTTTCACACTCTATGCTTAGTGCCCTTTGAGTGCCTAGGACTGAAATGAATCTTGGTGAGCATCCCACACAAACCAATGCTCCACAAGCGGGTTTGACATGCCACCAACTCCACATTCACAGGCAACTTCAGCGCCACAGCCTTTTTCAGATAGCCCTCAATGCAAAGGCTCTAGACGCAAATATTGGTGTGAGAGCTAATTCAATCAAGGAAACACTGCATGTTGCTGAAGGGCATATTGAAGAAGATTCAGCCGAGTTGTTCTTGTGGGAGAACAACTCCGTTTGGCTCACTAACTTCACACTCATCAGGCTTCCAAGCAGCTCTCAAGGAAACTCAGTTTTCACACTCTATGCTTAGTGCCCTTTGAGTGCCTAGGACTGAAATGAATCTTGGTGAGCATCCCACACAAACGAATGCTCTACATGCGGGTTTCACATGCCACCAACTCCACATTCACAGGCAACTTCAGCGCCACAGCCGTTTTCAGATAGCCCTCAATGCAAAGGCTCTAGACGCAAATATTGGTGTGAGAGCTAATTCAATCAAGGAAACACTGCATGTTGGTGAAGGGCATATTGAAGAAGAATCAGCCGAGTGGTTCTTGTGGGAGAACAACTCCATTTGGCTCACTAACTTCACACACCATCAGGCTTCCAAGCAGCTCTCAAGGAAACTCAGTTTTCACACACTCTATGCTTAGTGCCCTTTGAGTGCATTATCTAGGAATGAACCTGGTAGAGCATCCCACACAAACGAATGCTGCACATGCGGGTTTCACATACCACCAACTCCACATTCACAGGCAACTTCAGCGCCACAGCCGTTTTCAGATAGCCCTCAATGCAAAGGCTCTAGACGCAAATATTTGTGTGAGAGCTAATTCAATCAAGGAAACACTGCATGTTGGTGAAGGGCATATTGAAGAAGAATCAGCCGAGTGGTTCTTGTGGGAGAACAACTCCATTTGGCTCACTAACTTCACACACCATCAGGCTTCCAAGCAGCTCTCAAGGAATCTCAGTTTTCACACTCTATGCTTAGTGCCCTTTGAGTGCCTAGGACTGAAATGAATCTTGGTTAGCATCCCACACAAACGAATGCTCTACATGCGGGTTTCACATGCCACCAACTCACATTCACAGGCAACTTCAGCGCCACAGCCTTTTTCAGATAGCTCTCAATTCAAAGGCTCTAGACGCAAATATTGGTGTGAGAGCTAATTCAATCAAGGAAACACTGAATGTTGGTGAAGGGCATATTGAAGAAGAATCAGCCGAGTGGTTCTTGTGGGAGAACAACTCCATTTGGCTCACTAACTTCACACACCATCAGGCTTCCAAGCAGCTCTCAAGGAAACTCAGTTTTCACACTCTATGCTTAGTGCTCTTTGAGTGCATTATCTAGGAATGAACCTGGTAGAGCATCCCACACAAACGAATGCTCCACATGCGGGTTTCACATGCCACCAGCTCCACATTCACAGGCAACTTCAGCGCCACAGCCGTTTTCAGATAGCCCTCAATGCAAAGGCTCTAGACGCAAATATTGGTGTGAGAGCTAATTCAATCAAGGAAACACTGCATGTTGGTGAAGGGCATATTGAAGAAGAATCAGCCGAGTGGTTCTTGTGGGAGAACAACTCCATTTGGCTCACTAACTTCACACACCATCAGGCTTCAAAGCAGCTCTCAAGGAAACTCAGTTTTCACACTCTATGCTTAGTGCCCTTTGAGTGCATTATGTAGGAATGAACCTGGTTGAGCATCCCACACAAACGAATGCTCCACATGCGGGTTTCACATGCCACCAACTCCACATTCACAGGCAACTTCAGCGCCACAGCCGTTTTCAGATAGCCCTCAATGTAAAGGCTCTAGACGCAAATATTGGTGTGAGAGCTAATTCAATCAAGGAAACAATGCATGTTGGTGAAGGGCATATTGAAGAAGAATCAGCCGAGTGGTTCTTGTGGGAGAACAACTCCATTTGGCTCACTAACTTCACACACCATCAGGCTTCCAAGCAGCTCTCAAGGAAACTCAGTTTTCACACTCTATGCTTAGTGGCCTTTGAGTGCCTAGGACTGAAATGAAGCTTGGTGAGCATCCGACACAAACGAATGCTCTACATGCGGGTTTCACATGCCACCAACTCCACATTCACAGGCAACTTCAGCGCCACAGCCGTTTTCAGATAGCCCTCAATGCAAAGGCTCTAGACGCAAATATTGGTGTGAGAGCTAATTCAATCAAGGAAACACTGCATGTTGGTGAAGGGCATATTGAAGAAGAATCAGCCGAGTGGTTCTTGTGGGAGAACAACTCCATTTGGCTCACTAACTTCACACACCATCAGGATTCCAAGCAGCTCTCAAGGAAACTCAGTTTTCACACTCTATGCTTAGTGCCCTTTGAGTGCATTATCTAGGAATGAACCTGGTAGAGCATCCCACACAAACGAATGCTCCACATGCGGATTTCACATGCCACCAGCTCCACATTCCCAGGCAACTTCAGCGCCACAGCCGTTTTCAGATAGCCCTCAATGCAAAGGCTCTAGACGCAAATATTGGTGTGAGAGCTAATTCAATCAAGGAAACACTGCATGTTGGTGAAGGGCATATTGAAGAAGGATCAGCCGAGTGGTTCTTGTGGGAGAACAACACCATTTGGCTCACTAACTTCACACACCATCAGGCTTCCAAGCAGCTCTCAAGGAAACTCAGTTTTCACACTCTATGCTTAGTGCCCTTTGAGTGCATTATCTAGGAATGAACCTGGTAGAGCATCCCACACAAACGAACGCTCCACATGCGGGTTTCACATGGCACCAACTCCACATTCACAGGCAACTTCAGCGCCACAGCCGTTTTCAGATAGCCCTCACTGCAAAGGCTCTAGACGCAAATATTGGTGTGAGAGCTAATTCAATCAAGGAAACACTGCATGTTGGTGAAGGGCATATTGAAGAAGGATCAGCCGAGTGGTTCTTGTGGGAGAACAACACCATTTGGCTCACTAATTTCAGACACCATTATGCTTCCAAGCAGCTCTCAAGGAAACTCAGTTTTCACACTCTATGCTTAGTGCCCTTTGAGTGCCTAGGACTGAAATGAATCTTGGTGAGCATCCCACACAAACCAATGCTCCACAAGCGGGTTTGACATGCCACCAACTCCACATTCACAGGCAACTTCAGCGCCACAGCCTTTTTCAGATAGCCCTCAATGCAAAGGCTCTAGACGCAAATATTGGTGTGAGAGCTAATTCAATCAAGGAAACACTGCATGTTGGTGAAGGGCATATTGAAGAAGATTCAGCCGAGTGGTTCTTGTGGGAGAACAACTCCGTTTGGCTCACTAACTTCACACACCATCAGGCTTCCAAGCAGCTCTCAAGGAAACTCAGTTTTCACACTCTATGCTTAGTGCTCTTTGAGTGCATTATCTAGGAATGAACCTGGTAGAGCATCCCACACAAACGAATGCTCCACATGCGGGTTTCACATGCCACCATCTCCACATTCACAGGCAACTTCAGCGCCACAGCCGTTTTCAGATAGCCCTCAATGCAAAGGCTCTAGACGCAAATATTGGTGTGAGAGCTAATTCAATCAAGGAAACACTGCATGTTGGTGAAGGGCATATTGAAGAAGAATCAGCCGAGTGGTTCTTGTGGGAGAACAACTCCATTTGGCTCACTAACTTCACACACCATCAGGCTTCCAAGCAGCTCTCAAGGAATCTCAGTTTTCACACTCTATGCTTAGTGCCCTTTGAGGTCCTAGGACTGAAATGAAGCTTGGTGAGCATCCCACACAAACGATTGCTCCACATGCGGGTTTCACATGCCACCAACTCCACATTCACAGGCAACTTCAGCGCCACAGCCGTTTTCAGATAGCCCTCAATGCAAAGGCTCTAGACGCAAATATTGGTGTGAGAGCTAATTCAATCAAGGAAACACTGCATGTTGGTGAAGGGCATATTGAAGAAGAATCAGCCGAGTGGTTCTTGTGGGAGAACAACATTATTTGGCTCACTAACTTCACACACCATTAGGCTTCCAAGCAGCTCTCAAGGAAACTCAGTTTTCACACTCTATGCTTAGTGCCCTTTGAGTGCCTAGGACTGAAATGAAGTTTTGTGAGCATCCCACACAAACCAATGCTCCACAAGCGGGTTTGACATGCCACCAACTCCACATTCACAGACAACTTCAGCGCCACAGCCTTTTTCAGATAGCCCTCAATGCAAAGGCTCTAGACGCAAATATTGGTGTGAGAGCTAATTCAATCAAGGAAACACTGCATGTTGGTGAAGGGCATATTGAAGAAGATTCAGCCGAGTGGTTCTTGTGGGAGAACAACTCCGTTTGGCTCACTAACTTCACACACCATCAGGCTTCCAAGCAGCTCTGAAGGAAACTCAGTTTTCACACTCTATGCTTAGTGCTCTTTGAGTGCATTATCTAGGAATGAACCTGGTAGAGCAGACCACACAAACGAATGCTCCACATGCGGGTTTCACATGCCACCAACTCCACATTCACAGGCAACTTCAGCGCCACAGCCGTTTTCAGATAGCCCTCAATGCAAAGGCTCTAGACGCAAATATTGGTGTGAGAGCTAATTCAATCAAGGAAACACTGCATGTTGGTGAAGGGCATATTGAAGAAGAATCAGCCGAGTGGTTCTTGTGGGAGAACAACTCCATTTGGCTCACTAACTTCACACACCATCAGGCTTCCAAGCAGCTCTCAAGGAAACTCAGTTTTCACACTCTATGCTTAGTGCCCTTTGAGTGCATTATGTAGGAATGAACCTGGTAGAGCATCCCACACAAACGAATGCTCTACATGCGGGTTTCACATGCCACCAACTCCACATTCACAGGCAACTCTTCAGCGCCACAGCCGTTTTCAGATAGCCCTCAATGCAAAGGCTCTAGACGCAAATAGTGGTGTGAGAGCTAATTCAATCAAGGAAACACTGCATGTTGGTGAAGGGCATATTGAAGAAGAATCAGCCGAGTGGTTCTTGAGGGAGAACAACTCCACTGGCTCACTAACTTCACACACCATCAGGCTTCCAAGCAGCTCTCAAGGAAACTCAGTTTTCACACTCTATGCTTAGTGCTCTTTGAGTGCATTATCTAGGAATGAACCTGGTAGAGCATCCCACACAAACCAATGCTCCACATGCGGGTTTCACATGCCACCAACTCCACATTTTCACACAGGCAACTTCAGCGAAACAGCCATTTTCAGATAGCCCCCAATGCAAAGGCTCTAGACGCAAATATTGGTGTGAGAGCTAATTCAATCAAGGAAACACTGCATGTTGGTGAAGGGCATATTGAAGAAGAATCAGCCGAGTTGTTCTTGTGGGAGAACAACTCCATTTGGCTCACTAACTTCACACACCATCAGGCTTCCAAGCAGCTCTCAAGGAAACTCAGTTTTCACACTCTATGCTTAGTGCCCTTTGAGTGCCTAGGACTGAAATGAAGCTTGGTGAGCATCCCACACAAACGAATGCTCCACATGCGGGTTTCACATGCCACCAACTCCACATTCACAGGCAACTTCAGCGCCACAGCCGTTTTCAGATAGCCCTCAATGAAAAGGCTCTAGACGCAAATAGTGGTGTGAGAGCTAATTCAATCAAGGAAACACTGCATGTTGGTGAAGGGCATATTGAAGAAGAATCAGCCGAGTGGTTCTTGTGGGAGAACAACTCCATTTGGCTCACTAACTTCACACACCATCAGGCTTCCAAGCAGCTCTCAAGGAAACTCAGTTTTCACACTCTATGCTTAATGCCCTTTGAGTGCATTATCTAGGAATGAACCTGGTAGAGCATCCCACACAAACGAATGCTCCACATGCGGGTTTCACATGCCACCAACTCCACATTCACAGGCAACTTCAGCGCCACAGCCGTTTTCAGATAGCCCTCAATGCAAAGGCTCTAGACGCAAATAGTGGTGTGAGAGCTAATTTAATCAAGGAAACACTGCATGTTGGTGAAGGGCATATTGAAGAAGAATCAGCCGAGTGGTTCTTGTGGGAGAACAACTCCATTTGGCTCACTAACTTCACACACCATCAGGCTTCCAAGCAGCTCTCAAGGAATCTCAGTTTTCACACTCTATGCTTAGTGCCCTTTGAGTGCCTAGGACTGAAATGAATCTTGGTTAGCATCCCACACAAACGAATGCTCTACATGCGGGTTTCACATGCCACCAACTCCACATTCACAGGCAACTTCAGCGCCACAGCCTTTTTCAGATAGCTCTCAATTCAAAGGCTCTAGACGCAAATATTGGTGTGAGAGCTAATTCAATCAAGGAAACACTGAATGTTGGTGAAGGGCATATTGAAGAAGAATCAGCAGAGTGGTTCTTGTGGGAGAACAACTCCATTTGGCTCACTAACTTCACACACCATCAGGCTTCCAAGCAGCTCTCAAGGAAACTCAGTTTTCACAGTCTATGCTTAGTGCCCTTTGAGTGCATTATCTAGGAATGAACCTGGGGCAGCATCCCACACAAACGAATGCTCCACATGCGGGTTTCACATGCCACCAGCTCCACATTCCCAGGCAACTTCAGCGCCACAGCCGTTTTCAGATAGCCCTCAATGCAAAGGCTCTAGACGCAAATATTGGTGTGAGAGCTAATTCAATCAAGGAAACACTGCATGTTGGTGAAGGGCATATTGAAGAAGAATCAGCCGAGTGGTTCTTGTGAGAGAACAACTCCATTTGGCTCACTAACTTCACACACCATCAGGCTTCCAAGCAGCTCTCAAGGAAAGTCAGTTTTCACACTCTATGCTTAGTGCCCTTTGAGTGCATTATCTAGGAATGAACCTGGTAGAGCATCCCACACAAACGAACGCTCCACATGCGGGTTTCACATGCCACTAACTCCACATTCACAGGCAACTTCAGCGCCACAGCCGTTTTCAGATAGCCCTCAATGCAAAGGCTCTAGACGCAAATATTGGTGTGAGAGCTAATTCAATCAAGGAAACACTGCATGTTGGTGAAGGGCATATTGAAGAAGAATCAGCCGAGTGGTTCTTGTGGGAAAACAACTCCATTTGGCTCACTAACTTCACACACCATCAGGCTTCCAAGCAGCTCTCAAGGAAACTCAGTTTTCACAGTCTATGCTTAGTGCCCTTTGAGTGCATTATCTAAGAATGAACCTGGTGCAGCATCCCACACAAACGAATGCTCCACATGCGGGTTTCACATGCCACCAGCTCCACATTCCCAGACAACTTCAGCGCCACAGCCGTTTTCAGATAGCCCTCAATGCAAAGGCTCTAGACGCAAATATTGGTGTGAGAGCTAATTCAATCAAGGAAACACTGCATGTTGGTGAAGGGCATATTGAAGAAGAATCAGCCGAGTGGTTCTTGTGAGAGAACAACTCCATTTGGCTCACTAACTTCACACACCATCAGGCTTCCAAGCAGCTCTCAAGGAAAGTCAGTTTTCACACTCTATGCTTAGTGCCCTTTGAGTGCATTATCTAGGAATGAACCTGGTAGAGCATCCCACACAAACGAACGCTCCACATGCGGGTTTCACATGCCACCAACTCCACATTCACAGGCAACTTCAGCGCCACAGCCGTTTTCAGATAGCCCTCAATGCAAAGGCTCTAGACGCAAATATTGGTGTGAGAGCTAATTCAATCAAGGAAACACTGCATGTTGGTGAAGGGCATATTGAAGAAGGATCAGCCGAGTGGTTCTTGTGGGAGAACAACACCATTTGGCTCACTAATTTCACACACCATTAGGCTTCCATGCAGCTCTCAAGGAAACTCAGTTTTCACACTCTATGCTTAGTGCCCTTTGAGTGCCTAGGACTGAAATGATTCTTGGTGAGCATCCCACACAAACCAATGCTCCACAAGCGGGTTTGACATGCCACCAACTCCACATTCACAGACAACTTCAGCGCCACAGCCTTTTTCAGATAGCCCTCAATTCAAAGGCTCTAGACGCAAATATTGGTGTGAGAGCTAATTCAATCAAGGAAACACTGCATGTTGCTGAAGGGCATATTGAAGAAGATTCAGCCGAGTGGTTCTTGTGGGAGAACAACTCCGTTTGGCTCACTAACTTCACACACCATCAGGCTTCCAAGCAGCTCTCAAGGAAACTCAGTTTTCACACTCTATGCTTAGTGCTCTTTGAGTGCATTATCTAGGAATGAACCTGGTAGAGCATCCCACACAAACGAATGCTCCACATGCGGGTTTCACATGCCACCAACTCCACATTCACAGGCAACTTCAGTGCCACAGCCTTTTTCAGATAGCCCTCAATGCAAAGGCTCTAGACGCAAATATTGGTGTGAGAGCTAATTCAATCAAGGAAACACTGCATGTTGGTGAAGGGCATATTGAAGAAGAATCAGCCGAGTGGTTCTTGGGAGAACAACTCCATTTGGCTCACTAACTTCACACACCATCAGGCTTCCAAGCAGCTCTCAAGGAAACTCAGTTTCACACCTCTATGCTTAGTGCCCTTTGAGTGCATTATCTAGGAATGAACCTGGTAGAGCATCCCACACAAACGAATGCTCTACATGCGGGTTTCACATGCCACCAACTCCACATTCACAGGCAACTTCAGCGCCACAGCCGTTTTCAGATAGCCCTCAATGCAAAGGCTCTAGACGCAAAATATTGGTGTGAGAGCTAATTCAATCAAGGAAACACTGCATGTTGGTGAAGGGCATATTGAAGAAGAATCAGCCGAGTAGTTCTTGTGGGAGAACAACTCCATTTGCCTAACTAACTTCACACACCATCAGGCTTCAAAGCAGCTCTCAAGGAAACTCAGTTTTCACACTCTATGCCTTAGTGCTCTTTGAGTGCATTATCTAGGAATGAACCTGGTAGAGCATCCCACACAAACGAATGCTCCACATGCGGGTTTCACATGCCACCATCTCCACATTCACAGGCAACTTCAGCGCCACAGCCGTTTCAGATAGCCCTCAATGCAAAGGCTCTAGACGCAAATATTGGTGTGAGAGCTAATTCAATCAAGGAAACACTGCATGTTGGTGAAGGGCATATTGAAGGAAGAATCAGCCGAGTGGTTCTTGTGGGAGAACAACTCCATTTGGCTCACTAACTTCACACACAACATCAGGCTTCCAAGCAGCTCTCAAGGAAACTCAGTTTTCACACTCTATGCTTAGTGCCCTTTGAGTGCCTAGGACTGAAATGAAGCTTGGTGAGCATCCCACACAAACGATTGCTCCACATGCGGGTTTCACATGCCACCAACTCCACATTCACAGGCAACTTCAGCGCCACAGCCGTTTTCAGATAGCCCTCAATGCAAAGGCTCTAGACGCAAATATTGGTGTGAGAGCTAATTCAATCAAGGAAACACTGCATGTTGGTGAAGGGCATATTGAAGAAGAATCAGCCGAGTGGTTCTTGTGGGAGAACAACATTATTTGGCTCACTAATTTCACACACCATTAGGCTTCCAAGCAGCTCTCAAGGAAACTCAGTTTTCACACTCTATGCTTAGTGCCCTTTGAGTGCATTATCTAGGAATGAACCTGGTAGAGCATCCCACACAAACGAATGCTCTACATGCGGGTTTCACATGCCACCAACTCCACATTCACAGGCAACTTCAGCGCCACAGCCGTTTTCAGATAGCCCTCAATGCAAAGGCTCTAGATGCAAATATTGGTGTGAGAGCTAATTCAATCAAGGAAACACTGCATGTTGGTGAAGGGCATATTGAAGAAGAATCAGCCGAGTGGTTCTTGTGGGAGAACAACTCCATTTGCCTAACTAACTTCACACACCATCAGGCTTCAAGCAGCTCTCAAGGAAACTCAGTTTTCACACACTCTATGCTTAGTATCCTTTGAGTGCCTAGGACTGAAATGAAGCTTGGTGAGCATCCACACAAACGAATGCTCTACATGCGGGGTTTCACATGCCACCAACTCCACATTCACAGGCAACTTCACCGCCACAGCCGTTTTTTAGATAGCCCTCAATGCAAAGGCTCTAGACGCAAATAGTGGTGTGAGAGCTAATTCAATCAAGGAAACACTGCATGTTGGTGAAGGGCATATTGAAGAAGAATCAGCCGAGTGGTTCTTGTGGGAGAACAACTCCATTTGGCTCACTAACTTCACACACCATCAGGCTTCCAAGCAGCTCTCAAGGAATCTCAGTTTTCACACTCTATGCTTAGTGCCCTTTGAGTGCCTAGGACTGAAATGAAGCTTGGTGAACATCCACACAAACGAATGCTCCACATGCGGGTTTCACATGCTACCAACTCCACATTCACAGGCAACTTCAGCGCCACAGCCTTTTTCAGATAGCCCTCAATGCAAAGGCTCTAGACGCAAATATTGGTGTGAGAGCTAATTCAATCAAGGAAACACTGCATGTTGGTGAAGGGGCATATTGAAGAAGAATCAGCCGAGTGCTTCTTGTGGGAGAACAACTCCATTTGGCTCACTAACTTCACACACCATCAGGCTTCCAAGCAGCTCTCAAGGAATCTCAGTTTGAACACTCTATGCTTAGTGCCCTTTGAGTGCCTAGGACTGAAATGAAGCTTGGTGAGCATCCACACAAACGAATGCTCCACATGCGGGTTTCACATGCTATCAACTCCACATTCACAGGCAACTTCAGCGTCAAAACCACTTTCAGATAGCCCTCAATGCAAAGGCTCTAGACGCAAATATTGGTGTGAGAGCTAATTCATTCAAGGAAACACTGCATGTTGGTGAAGGGCATATTGAAGAAGAATCAGCCGAGTGGTTCTTGTGGGAGAACAACTCATTTGGCTCACTAACTTCACACACCATCAGGCTTCCAAGCAGCTCTCAAGGAATCTCAGTTTGAACACTCTATGCTTATTGCCCTTTGAGTGCCTAGGACTGAAATGAAGCTTGGTGAGCATCCACACAAACGAATGCTCCACATGCGGGTTTCACATGCCACCAACTCCACATTCCCAGGCAACTTCAGCGCCAAAACCACTTTCAGATAGCTCTCAATGCAAAGGCTCTAGACGCAAATATTGGTGTGAGAGCTAATACAATCAAGGAAACACTTCTTATTGGTGAAGTGCATATTTTAGAAGAATCAGCCGAGTGGTTCTTGTGGGAGAACAACTCCATTTGGCCTCACTAACTTCACACACCATCAGGCTTCCAAGCAGCTCTCAAGGAATCTCAGTTTGAACACTCTATGCTTAGTACCCTTTGAGTGCCTAGGACTGAAATGAAGCTTGGTGAGCATCCACACAAACGAATGCTCCACATGTGGGTTTCACATGCCACCAACTCCACATTCACAGGCAACTTCACCGCCACAGCCGTTTTTTTAGATAGCCCTCAATGCAAAGGCTCTAGACGCAAATATTGGTGTGAGAGCTAATTCAATCAAGGAAACACTGCTTGTTGGTGAAGGGCATATTGAAGAAGAATCAGCCGAGTGGTTCTTGTGGGAGAACAACTCCGTTTGGCTCACTAACTTCACACACCATCAGGCTTCCAAGCAGCTCTCAAGGAAACTCAGTTTTCACACTCTATGCTTAGTGCTCTTTGAGTGCATTATCTAGGAATGAACCTGGTAGAGCATCCCACACAAACGAATGTTCCACATGCGGGTTTCACATGCCACCAACTCCACATTCACAGGCAACTTCAGCGCCACAGCCGTTTTTCAGATAGCCCTCAATGCAAAGGCTCTAGACGCAAATATTGGTGTGAGAGCTAATTCAATCAAGGAAACACTGCATGTTGGTGAAGGGCATATTGAAGAAGAATCAGCCGAGTGGTTCTTGTGGGAGAACAACTCCATTTGGCTCACTAACTTCACACACCATCAGGCTTCCAAGCAGCTCTCAAGGAATCTCAGTTTGAACACTCTATGCTTAGTGCCCTTTGAGTGCCTAGGACTGAAATGAAGCTTGGTGAGCATCCACACAAACGAATGCTCCACATGCGGGTTTCACATGCTATCAACTCCACATTCACAGGCAACTTCAGCGTCAAAACCACTTCAGATAGCCCTCAATGCAAAGGCTCTAGACGCAAATATTGGTGTGAGAGCTAATTCAATCAAGAAAACACTGCATGTTGGTGAAGGGCATATTGAAGAAGAATCAGCCGAGTGGTTCTTGTGGGAGAACAAACAACTCCATTTGGCTCACTAACTTCACACACCATCAGGCTTCCAAGCAGCTCTCAAGGAATCTCAGTTTGAACACTCTATGCTTATTGCCCTTTGAGTGCCTAGGACTGAAATGAAGCTTGGTGAGCATCCACACAAACGAATGCTCCACATGCGGGTTTCACATGCCACCAACTCCACATTCACAGGCAACTTCAGCGCCAAAACCACTTTCAGATAGCTCTCAATGCAAAGGCTCTAGATGCAAATATTGGTGTGAGAGCTAATACAATCAAGGAAACACTTCTTATTGGTGAAGTGCATATTTTAGAAGAATCAGCCGAGTGGTTCTTGTGGGAGAACAACTCCATTTGGCTCACTAACTTCACACACCATCAGGCTTCCAAGCAGCTCTCAAGGAATCTCAGTTTGAACACTCTATGCTTAGTACCCTTTGAGTGCCTAGGACTGAAATGAAGCTTGGTGAGCATCCCACACAAACGAATGCTCCACATGCGGGTTTCACATGCCACCAACTCCACATTCACAGGCAACTTCACCGCCACAGCCGTTTTTTAGATAGCCCTCAATGCAAAGGCTCTAGACGCAAATATTGGTGTGAGAGCTAATTCAATCAAGGAAACACTGCTTGTTGGTGAAGGGCATATTGAAGAAGAATCAGCCGAGTGGTTCTTGTGGGAGAACAACTCCGTTTGGCTCACTAACTTCACACACCATCAGGCTTCCAAGCAGCTCTCAAGGAAACTCAGTTTTCACACTCTATGCTTAGTGCTCTTTGAGTGCATTATCTAGGAATGAACCTGGTAGAGCATCCCACACAAACGAATGTTCCACATGCGGGTTTCACATGCCACCAACTCCACATTCACAGGCAACTTCAGCGCCACAGCCGTTTTCAGATAGCCCTCAATGCAAAGGCTCTAGACGCAAATATTGGTGTGAGAGCTAATTCAATCAAGGAAACACTGCATGTTGGTGAAGGGCATATTGAAGAAGAATCAGCCGAGTGGTTCTTGTGGGAGAACAACTCCATTTGGCTCACTAACTTCACACACCATCAGGCTTCCAAGCAGCTCTCAAGGAAACTCAGTTTTCACACTTTATGCTTAGTGCCCTTTGAGTGCATTATCTAGGAATGAACCTGGTAGAGCATCCCACACAAACGAATGCTCTACATGCGGGTTTCACATGCCACCAACTCCACATTCACAGGCAACTTCAGCGCCACAGCCATTTTCAGATAGCCCTCAATGCAAAGGCTCTAGACGCAAATATTGGTGTGAGAGCTAATTCAATCAAGGAAACACTGCATGTTGGTGAAGGGCATATTGAAGAAGAATCAGCCGAGTGGTTCTTGTGGGAGAACAACTCCATTTGGCTCACTAACTTCACACACCATCAGGCTTCCAAGCAGCTCTCAAGGAAACTCAGTTTTCACACTCTATGCTTAGTGCTCTTTGAGTGCATTATCTAGGAATGAACCTGGTAGAGCATCCCACACAAACGAATGCTCCACATGCGGGTTTCACATGCCACCATCTCCACATTCACAGGCAACTTCAGCGCCACAGCCGTTTTCAGATAGCCCTCAATGCAAAGGCTCTAGACGCAAATATTGGTGTGAGAGCTAATTCAATCAAGGAAACACTGCATGTTGGTGAAGGGCATATTGAAGAAGAATCAGCCGAGTGGTTCTTGTGGGAGAACAACTCATTTTGGCTCACTAACTTCACACACCATCAGGCTTCCAAGCAGCTCTCAAGGAAACTCAGTTTTCACACTCTATGCTTAGTGCCCTTTGAGTGCCTAGGACTGAAATGAAGCTTGGTGAGCATCCCACACAAACGATTGCTCCACATGCGTGTTTCACATGCCACCAACTCCACATTCACAGGAAACTTCAGCGCCACAGCCGTTTTCAGATAGCCCTCAATGCAAAGGCTCTAGGTGCAAATATTGGTGTGAGAGCTAATTAAATCAAGGAAACACTGCATCTTGGTGAAGGGCATATTGAAGAAGAATCAGCCGAGTTGTTCTTGTGGGAGAACAACTCCATTTGGCTCACTAACTTCACACACCATCAGGCTTCCAAGCAGCTCTCAAGGAAACTCAGTTTTCACACACTCTATGCTTAGTGCCATTTGAGTGCATTATCTAGAAATGAACCTGGTACAGCATCCCACACAAACGAATGCTCCACATGCGGGTTTCACATGCCACCAACTCCACATTCACAGGCAACTTCAGCGCCAAAGCCACTTTCAGATAGCCCTCAATGTAAAGGCTCTAGACGCAAATATTGATGTGACAGCTAATTCAATCAAGGAAACACTTCTTATTGGTGAAGTGCATATTGTAGAAGAATCAGCCGAGTGGTTCTTGTGGGAGAACAACTCCATTTGGCTCACTAACTTCACACACCATCAGGCTTCCAAGCAGCTCTCAAGGAATCTCAGTTTGAACACTCTATGCTTAGTGCCCTTTGAGTGCCTAGGACTGAAATGAAGCTTGGTGAGCATCCACACAAACGAATGCTCCACATGCGGGTTTCACATGCCACCAACTCCACATTCACAGGCAACTTCAGCGCCACAGCCGTTTTCAGATAGCTCTCAATGCAAAGGCTCTAGACGCAAATATTGGTGTGAGAGCTAATTCAATCAAGGAAACACTTCTTATTGGTGAAGTGCATATTTTAGAAGAATCAGCCGAGTGGTTCTTGTGGGAGAACAACTCCATTTGGCTCACTAACTTCACACACCATCAGGCTTCCAAGCAGCTCTCAAGGAATCTCAGTTTGAACACTCTATGCTTAGTACCCTTTGAGTGCCTAGGACTGAAATGAAGCTTGGTGAGCATCCGACACAAACGAATGCTCCACATGTGGGTTTCACATGCCACCAACTCCACATTCACAGGCAACTTCACCGCCACAGCCGTTTTTTAGATAGCCCTCAATGCAAAGGCTCTAGACGCAAATATTGGTGTGAGAGCTAATTCAATCAAGGAAACACTGCATGTTGGTGAAGGGCATATTGAAGAAGAATCAGCCGAGTGGTTCTTGTGGGAGAACAACTCCATTTGGCTCACTAACTTCACACACCATCAGGCTTCCAAGCAGCTCTCAAGGAAACTCAGTTTTCACACTCTATGCTTAGTGCCCTTTGAGTGCATTATCTAGGAATGAACCTGGTAGAGCATCCCACACAAACGAATGCTCTACATGCGGGTTTCACATGCCACCAACTCCACATTCACAGGCAACTTCAGCGCCACAGCCGTTTGCAGATAGCCCTCAATGCAAAGGCTCTAGACGCAAATATTGGTGTGAGAGCTAATTCAATCAAGGAAACACTGCATGTTGGTGAAGGGCATATTGAAGAAGAATCAGCCGAGTGGTTCTTGTGGGAGAACAACTCCATTTGGCTCACTAACTTCACACACCATCAGGCTTCCAAGCAGCTCTCAAGGAAACTCAGTTTTCACACTCTATGCTTAGTGCTCTTTGAGTGCATTATCTAGGAATGAACCTGGTAGAGCATCCCACACAAACGAATGCTCCACATGCGGGTTTCACATGCCACCATCTCCACATTCACAGGCAACTTCAGCGCCACAGCCGTTTTCAGATAGCCCTCAATGCAAAGGCTCTAGACGCAAATATTGGTGTGAGAGCTAATTCAATCAAGGAAACACTGCATGTTGGTGAAGGGCATATTTTAGAAGAATCAGCCGAGTGGTTCTTGTGGGAGAACAACTCATTTTGGCTCACTAACTTCACACACCATCAGGCTTCCAAGCAGCTCTCAAGGAAACTCAGTTTTCACACTCTATGCTTAGTGCCCTTTGAGTGCCTAGGACTGAAATGAAGCTTGGTGAGCATCCCACACAAACGATTGCTCCACATGCGGGTTTCACATGCCACCAACTCCACATTCACAGGAAACTTCAGCGCCACAGCCGTTTTCAGATAGCCCTCAATGCAAAGGCTCTAGGTGCAAATATTGGTGTGAGAGCTAATTAAATCAAGGAAACACTGCATCTTGGTGAAGGGCATATTGAAGAAGAATCAGCCGAGTTGTTCTTGTGGGAGAACAACTCCATTTGGCTCACTAACTTCACACACCATCAGGCTTGCAAGCAGCTCTCAAGGAAACTCAGTTTTCACACACGCTATGCTTAGTGCCCTTTGAGTGCATTATCTAGAAATGAACCTGGTACAGCATCCCACACAAACGAATGCTCCACATGCGGGTTTCACATGCCACCAACTCCACATTCACAGGCAACTTCAGCGCCAAAGCCACTTTCAGATAGCCCTCAATGTAAAGGCTCTAGACGCAAATATTGATGTGACAGCTAATTCAATCAAGGAAACACTTCTTATTGGTGAAGTGCATATTGTAGAAGAATCAGCCGAGTGGTTCTTGTGGGAGAACAACTCCATTTGGCTCACTAACTTCACACACCATCAGGCTTCCAAGCAGCTCTCAAGGAATCTCAGTTTGAACACTCTATGCTTATTGCCCTTTGAGTGCCTAGGACTGAAATGAAGCTTGGTGAGCATCCACACAAACGAATGCTCCACATGCGGGTTTCACATGCCATAAACTCCACATTCACAGGCAACTTCAGCGTCAAAACCACTTTCAGATAGCCCTCAATGCAAAGGCTCTAGACGCAAATATTGGTGTGAGAGCTAATTCATTCAAGGAAACACTGCATGTTGGTGAAGGGCATATTTTAGAAGAATCAGCCGAGTGGTTCTTGTGGGAGAACAACTCCATTTGGCTCACTAACTTCACACACCATCAGGCTTCCAAGCAGCTCTCAAGGAATCTCAGTTTGAACACTCTATGCTTAGTGCCCTTTGAGTGCCTAGGACTGAAATGAAGCTTGGTGAGCATCCACACAAACGAATGCTCCACATGCGGGTTTCACATGCCAACAACTCCACATTCACAGGCAACTTCAGCGCCAAAACCACTTTCAGATAGCTCTCAATGCAAAGGCTCTAGACGCAAATATTGGTGTGAGAGCTAATTCAATCAAGGAAACACTTCTTATTGGTGAAGTGCATATTTTAGAAGAATCAGCCGAGTGGTTCTTGTGGGAGAACAACTCCATTTGGCTCACTAACTTCACACACCATCAGGCTTCCAAGCAGCTCTCAAGGAATCTCAGTTTGAACACTCTATGCTTAGTACCCTTTGAGTGCCTAGGACTGAAATGAAGCTTGGTGAGCATCCACACAAACGAATGCTCCACATGTGGGTTTCACATGCCACCAACTCCACATTCACAGGCAACTTCAGCGCCACAGCCGTTTTTTAGATAGCCCTCAATGCAAAGGCTCTAGACGCAAATATTGGTGTGAGAGCTAATTCAATCAAGGAAACACTGCATGTTGGTGAAGGGCATATTGAAGAAGAATCAGCCGAGTGGTTCTTGTGGGAGAACAACTCATTTTGGCTCACTAACTTCACACACCATCAGGCTTCCAAGCAGCTCTCAAGGAATCTCAGTTTTCACACTCTATGCTTAGTGCCCTTTGAGTGCCTAGGACTGAAATGAAGCTTGGTGAGCATCCACACAAACGAATGCTCCACATGCGGGTTTCACATGCCACCAACTCCACATTCACAGGCAACTTCAGCGCCAAAACCACTTTCAGATAGCTCTCAATGCAAAGGCTCTAGACGCAAATAGTGGTGTGAGAGCTAATTCAATCAAGGAAACACTTCTTATTGGTGAAGTGCATATTTTAGAAGAATCAGCCGAGTGGTTCTTGTGGGAGAACAACTCCATTTGGCTCACTAACTTCACACACCATCAGGCTTCCAAGCAGCTCTCAAGGAAACTCAGTTTTCACACTCTATGCTTAGTGCTCTTTGAGTGCATTATCTAGGAATGAACCTGGTAGAGCATCCCACACAAACGAATGCTCTACATGCGGGTTTCACATGCCACCAACTCCACATTCACAGGCAACTTCAGCGCCACAGCCGTTTTCAGATAGCCCTCAATGCAAAGGCTCTAGACGCAAATATTGGTGTGAGAGCTAATTCAATCAAGGAAACACTGCATGTTGGTGAAGGGCATATTGAAGAAGAATCAGCCGAGTGGTTCTTGTGGGAGAACAACTCCATTTGGCTCACTAACTTCACACACCATCAGGATTCCAAGCAGCTCTCAAGGAAACTCAGTTTTCACACTCTATGCTTAGTGCTCTTTGAGTGCATTATCTAGGAATGAACCTGGTAGAGCATCCCACACAAACGAATGCTCCACATGCGGGTTTCACATGCCACCATCTCCACATTCACAGGCAACTTCAGCGCCACAGCCGTTTTCAGATAGCCCTCAATGCAAAGGCTCTAGACGCAAATATTGGTGTGAGAGCTAATTCAATCAAGGAAACACTGCATGTTGGTGAAGGGCATATTGAAGAAGAATCAGCCGAGTGGTTCTTGTGGGAGAACAACTCATTTTGGCTCACTAACTTCACACACCATCAGGCTTCCAAGCAGCTCTCAAGGAAACTCAGTTTTCACACTCTATGCTTAGTGCCCTTTGAGTGCCTAGGACTGAAATGAAGCTTGGTGAGCATCCCACACAAACGATTGCTCCACATGCGGGTTTCACATGCCACCAACTCCACATTCACAGGAAACTTCAGCGCCACAGCCGTTTTCAGATAGCCCTCAATGCAAAGGCTCTAGGTGCAAATATTGGTGTGAGAGCTAATTAAATCAAGGAAACACTGCATCTTGGTGAAGGGCATATTGAAGAAGAATCAGCCGAGTTGTTCTTGTGGGAGAACAACTCCATTTGGCTCACTAACTTCACACACCATCAGGCTTCCAAGCAGCTCTCAAGGAAACTCAGTTTTCACACACTCTATGCTTAGTGCCATTTGAGTGCATTATCTAGAAATGAACCTGGTACAGCATCCCACACAAACGAATGCTCCACATGCGGGTTTCACATGCCACCAACTCCACATTCACAGGCAACTTCAGCGCCAAAGCCACTTTCAGATAGCCCTCAATGTAAAGGCTCTAGACGCAAATATTGATGTGACAGCTAATTCAATCAAGGAAACACTTCTTATTGGTGAAGTGCATATTGTAGAAGAATCAGCCTAGTGGTTCTTGTGGGAGAACAACTCCATTTGGCTCACTAACTTCACACACCATCAGGCTTCCAAGCAGCTCTCAAGGAATCTCAGTTTTCACACTCTATGCTTAGTGCCCTTTGAGTGCCTAGGACTGAAATGAAGCTTGGTGAGCATCCACACAAACGAATGCTCCACATGCGGGTTTCACATGCCAACAACTCCACATTCACAGGCAACTTCAGCGCCACAGCCGTTTTCAGATAGCTCTCAATGCAAAGGCTCTAGACGCAAATATTGGTGTGAGAGCTAATTCAATCAAGGAAACAATTCTTATTGGTGAAGTGCATATTTTAGAAGAATCAGCCGAGTGGTTCTTGTGGGAGAACAACTCCATTTGGCTCACTAACTTCACACACCATCAGGCTTCCAAGCAGCTCTCAAGGAATCTCAGTTTGAACACTCTATGCTTAGTACCCTTTGAGTGCCTAGGACTGAAATGAAGCTTGGTGAGCATCCACACAAACGAATGCTCCACATGTGGGTTTCACATGCCACCAACTCCACATTCACAGGCAACTTCACCGCCACAGCCGTTTTTTAGATAGCCCTCAATGCAAAGGCTCTATGTGCAAATATTGGTGTGAGAGCTAATTCAATCAAGGAAACACTGCATGTTGGTGAAGGGCATATTGAAGAAGAATCAGCCGAGTGGTTCTTGTGGGAGAACAACTCCATTTGGCTCACTAACTTCACACACCATCAGGCTTCCAAGCAGCTCTCAAGGAATCTCAGTTTTCACACTCTATGCTTAGTGCCCTTTGAGTGCCTAGGACTGAAATGAAGCTTGGTGAGCATCCACACAAACGAATGCTCCACATGCGGGTTTCACATGCCACCAACTCCACATTCACAGGCAACTTCAGCGCCACAGCCGTTTTCAGATAGCCCTCAAAGCAAAGGCTCTAGACGAAAATATTGTTGTGACAGCTAATTCAATCAAGGAAACACTGCTTGTTGGTGAAGGGCATAGTGAAGAAGAATCAGCCTAGTGGTTCTTGTGGGAGAACAACTCCATTTGGCTCACTAACGTCTCACATTATCAGGCATCCAAGCAGCTCTCAAGGAATCTGTTTTCACACTCTATGCTTAGTGCCCTTTGAGTGCCTAGGACTGAAATGAAGCTTGGTGAGCATCCCACACAAACGAATGCTCCACATGCGGGTTTCACATGCCACCAACTCCACATTCACAGGCGACTTTCACCGCCACAGCCATTTTTAGATCGCCCTCAATGCAAAGGCTCTAGACGCAAATATTGCTGTGAGAGCTAATTCAATCAAGGAAACACTGCATGTTGGTGAAGGGCATAGTGAAGAAGAGTCAGCCGAGTGGTTCTTGTGGAAGAACAACTCCATTTGGCTCACTAACTTCACACACCATCAGGCTTCCAAGCAGCTCTCAAGGAAACTCAGTTTTCACACTCTATGCTTAGTGCCCTTTGAATGCCTTATCTAGGAATGAACCTGGTAGAGATCCCACACAAACGAATGCTCCACATGCGGGTTTCACATGCCACCAACTCCACATTCACAGGCAACTTCAGCGCCACAGACGTTTTCAGATAGCCCTCAATGCAAAGGCTCTAGACGCAAATATTGGTGTGAGAGTTAATTCAATCAAGGAAACACTGCATGTTGGTGATGGGCATATTGAAGAAGAATCAGCCGAGTGTTTCTTGTGGGAGAACAACTCCATTTGGCTCACTAACTTCACACACCATCAGGCTTCCAAGCAGCTCTCAAGGAAACTCAGTTTTCACACTCTATGCTTAGTGCCCTTTGAGTGCCTAGGACTGAAATGAAGCTTGGTGAGCATCCACACAAACGAATGCTCCACATGCGGGTTTCACATGCCACCAACTCCACATTCACAGGCAACTTCAGCGCCACAGCCGTTTGCAGATAGCCCTCAATGCAAAGTCTCTAGGTGCAAATATTGGTGTGAGAGCTAATTCAATCAAGGAAACAATGCATGTTGGTGAAGGGCATATTGAAGAAGAATCAGCCGAGTGGTTCTTGTGGGAGAACAACTCCATTTGGCTCACTAACGTCACACACCATCAGGCTTCCAAGCAGCTCTCAAGGAAACTCGGTTTTCACACTCTATGCTTAGTGCCCTTTGAGTGCCAAGGACTGAAATGAAGTTTTGTGAGCATCCCACACAAACGAATGCTCCACATGCGGGTTTCACATGCCACCAACTCCACATTCACAGGCAACGTCAGCGCCACAGCCGTTTGCAGATAGCCCTCAATGCAAAGGCTCTAGACGCAAATATTCGTGTGAGAGCTAATTCAATCAAGGAAACACTGCATGTTGGTGAAGGGCATATTGAAGAAGAATCAGCCGAGTGGTTCTTGTGGGAGAACAACTCCATTTGGCTCACTAACTTCACACACCATCAGGCTTCCAAGCAGCTCTCAAGGAAACTCAGTTTTCACACTCTATGCTTAGTGCTCTTTGAGTGCATTATCTAGGAATGAACATGGTAGGGCAGTACACACAAACGAATGCTCCACATGCGGGTTTCCCATGCCACCAACTCCACATTCACAGGCAACTTCAGCGCCACAGCCGTTTTCAGATAGCCCTCAATGCAAAGGCTCTAGACGCAAATATTGGTGTGAGAGCTAATTCAATCAAGGAAACACTGCATGTTGGTGAAGGGCATATTGAAGAAGAATCAGCCGAGTGGTTCTTGTTTGAGAACAACTCCATTTGGCTCACTAACTTCACACACCATCAGGCTTCCAAGCAGCTCTCAGGGAAACTCAGTTTTCACACTCTATGCTTAGTGCCCTTTGAGTGCCTAGGACTGAAATGAAGTTTTGTGAGCATCCCACACAAACGAATGCTCCACATGCGGGTTTCACATGCCACCAACTCCACATTCACAGACAATTTCAGCGCCAAAGCCGCTTTCAGATAGCCCTCAAAGCAAAGGTTCTAGACGCAAATATTGGTGTGAGAGCTAATTCAATCAAGGAAACAATGCATGTTGGTGAAGGGCATATTGAAGAAGAATCAGCTGAGTGGTTCTTGTATGAGAACAACTCCATTTGGCTCACTAACTTCACACACCATCAGGCTTCCAAGCAGCTCTCAAGGAAACTCAGTTTTCACACTCTATGCTTAGTGCCCTTTGAGTGCATTATCTAGGAATGAATCTGGTAGAGCATCCCACACAAACGAATGCTCCACATGCGGGTTTCACATGCCACCAACTCCACATTCACAGGCAACTTCAGCGCCACAGCCGTTTTCAGATAGCCCTCAATGCAAAGGCTCTAGAAGCAAATATTGGTGTGAGAGCTAATTCAATCAAGGAAACACTGCATGTTGGTGAAGGGCATATTGAAGAAGAATCAGCCGAGTGGTTCTTGTGGGAGAACAACTCCATTTGGCTCACTAACTTCACACACCATCAGGCTTCCAAGCAGCTCTCAAGGAAACTCAGTTTTCACACTCTATGCTTAGTGCCCTTTGAGTGCATTATCTAGGAATGAACCTGGTAGAGCATCCCACACAAACGAATGCTCCACATGCGGGTTTCCCATGCCACCAACTCCACATTCACACGCAACTTCAGCGCCACAGCCGTTTTCAGATAGCCCTCAATGCAAAGGATCTAGATGCAAATATTGGTGTGAGAGCTAATTCAATCAAGGAAACACTGCATGTTGGTGAAGGGCATATTGAAGAAGAATCAGCCGAGTGGTTCTTGTGGGAGAACAACTCCATTTGGCTCACTAACTTCACACACCATCAGGCATGCAAGCAGCTCTCAAGGAATCTCAGTTTGAACACTCTTTCTTATTGCCCTTTGAGTGCCTAGGACTGAAATGAAGCTTGGTGAGCATCCACACAAACGAATGCTCCACATGCGGGTTTCACATGCCATAAACTCCACATTCACAGGCAACTTCAGCGCCACAGCCGTTTTCAGATAGCCCTCAATGCAAAGGATCTAGATGCAAATATTGGTGTGAGAGCTAATTCAATCAAGGAAACACTGCATGTTGGTGAAGGGCATATTGAAGAAGAATCAGCCGAGTGGTTCTTGTGGGAGAACAACTCCATTTGGCTCACTAACTTCACACACCATCAGGATTCCAAGCAGCTCTCAAGGAAACTCAGTTTTCACACTCTATGCTTAGTGCCCTTTGAGTGCCTAGGACTGAAATGAATCTTGGTGAGCATCCACACAAACGAATGCTCCACATGCGGGTTTCACATGCCACCAACTCCACATTCACAGGCAACTTCAGCGCCAAAACCACTTTCAGATAGCTCTCAATGCAAAGGCTCTAGACGCAAATAGTGGTGTGAGAGCTAATTCAATCAAGGAAACACTTCTTATTGGTGAAGTGCATATTTTAGAAGAATCAGCCGAGTGGTTCTTGTGGGAGAACAACTCCATTTGGCTCACTAACTTCACACACCATCAGGATTCCAAGCAGCTCTCAAGGAAACTCAGTTTTCACACTCTATGCTTAGTGCCCTTTGAGTGCCTAGGACTGAAATGAAGCTTGGTGAGCATCCACACAAACGAATTCTCCACATGTGGGTTTCACATGCCACCAACTCCACATTCACAGGCAACTTCAGCGCCACAGCCGTTTGCAGATAGCCCTCAATGCAAAGGCTCTAGACGCAAATATTGGTGTGAGAGCTAATTCAATCAAGGAAACACTGCATGTTGGTGAAGGGCATATTGAAGAAGAATCAGCCGAATGGTTCTTGTGGGAGAACAACTCCATTTGGCTCACTAACTTCACACACCATCAGGCTTCCAAGCAGCTCTCAAGGAATCTCAGTTTGAACACTCTATGCTTAGTGCCCTTTGAGTGCCTAGGACTGAAATGAAGCTTGGTGAGCATCCACACAAACGAATGCTCCACATGCGGGTTTCACATGCCACCAACTCCACATTCACAGGCAACTTCAGCGCCACAGCCATTTTCAGATAGCCCTCAATGCAAAGGCTCTAGACGCAAATATTGGTGTGAGAGCTAATTCAATCAAGGAATCACTGCATGTTGGTGAAGGGTATATTGAAGAAGAATCAGCCGAGTGGTTCTTCTGGGAGAGCAACTTCATTTGGCTCACTAACTTCACACACCATCAGGCTTCAAAGCATCTCTGAAGGAATCTCAGTTTTCACACTGTATGCTTAGTGCCCTTTGAGTGCATTATCTAGCAATGAACCTGGTAGAGCATCCCACACAAACGAATGCTCCACATGCGGGTTTCACATGCCACCAACTCCACATTCACAGGCAACTTCAGCGCCACAGCTGTTTTCAGATAGCCCTCAAAGCAAAGGCTCTAGACGAAAATATTGTTGTGAGAGCTAATTCAATCAAGGAAACACTGCTTGTTGGTGAAGGACATAGTTGAAGAAGAATCAGCCGAGTGGTTCTTGTGGGAGAACAACTCCATTTGGCTCACTAACTTCACACACCATCAGGCTTCCAAGCAGCTCTCAAGGAAACTCAGTTTTCACACTCTATGCTTAGTGCCCTTTGAGTGCCTAGGACTGAAATGAAGCTTGGTGAGCATCCCACACAAACGAATGCTCCACATGTGGGTTTCACATGCCACCAACTCCACATTCACAGGCAACTTCAGCGAAACAGCCGTTTTCAGATAGCACTCAATGCAAAGGCTCTAGACGCAAATATTGGTGTGAGAGTTAATTCAATCAAGGAAACACTTCTTGTTGGTGATGGGCATATTGAAGAAGAATCAGCCGAGTGGTTCTTGTGGGAGAACAACTCCATTTGGCTCACTAACTTCACACACCATCAGGCTTCCAAGCAGCTCTCAAGGAATCTCAGTTTGAACACTCTATGCTTAGTGCCCTTTGAGTGCCTAGGACTGAAATGAAACTTGGTGAGCATCCACACAAACGAATGCTCCACATGCGGGTTTCACATGCCACCAACTCCACATTCACAAGCAACTTCAGCGTCACAGCCATTTTTAGATAGCCCTCAATGCAAAGGCTCTAGACGCAAATAGTGGTGTGAGAGCTAATTCAATCAAGGAAACACTGCATGTTGGTGAAGGGCATATTGAAGAAGAATCAGCCGAGTGGTTCCTGTGGGAGAACAACTCCATTTTGGCTCACTAACTTCACACACCATCAGGCTTCCAAGCAGCTCTCAAGGAATCTGTTTTCACACTCTATGCTTAGTGCTCCTTGAGTGCATTATCTAGGAATGAACCTGGTAGAGCATCCCACACAAACGAATGCTCCACATGCGGGTTTCACATGCCACCAACTCCACATTCACAGGCAACTTCAGCGCCACAGCCGTTTGCAGATAGCCCTCAATGCAAAGGCTCTAGACGCAAATATTGGTGTGAGAGCTAATTCAATCAAGGAAACACTGCATGTTGGTGAAGGGCATATTGAAGAAGAATCAGACGAGTGGTTCTTGTGGGAGAACAACTCCATTTGGCTCACTAACTTCACACACCATCAGGCTTCCAAGCAGCTCTCAAAGAAACTCAGTTTTCACACTCTATGCTTAGTGCCCTTTGAGTGCCTAAAACTGAAATGAATCTTGGTGAGCATCACACAAACCAATGCTCCACAAGCGGGTTTCACATGCCACCAACTCCACATTCACAGGCAACTTCAGCGCCACAGCCGTTTTCAGATAGCCCTCAATGCAAAGGCTCTAGACGAAAATATTGGTGTGAGAGTTAATTCAATCAAGGAAACACAGCTTGTTGGTGAAGGGCATATTGAAGAAGAATCAGCCGAGTGGTTCTTGTGGGAGAACAACTCCATTTGGCTCACTAACTTCACACACCATCA
This sequence comes from Ochotona princeps, assembly GCF_030435755.1. Taxonomy (NCBI): domain Eukaryota; kingdom Metazoa; phylum Chordata; class Mammalia; order Lagomorpha; family Ochotonidae; genus Ochotona; species Ochotona princeps. The sequence continues at coordinate 49,168 of NW_026696933.1, read as the reverse complement.
GGCTTCCCAAGCAGCTCTCAAGGAAACTCAGTTTTCCACACTCTATGCTTAGTGCTCTTTGAGTGCATTATCTAGGAATGAACCTGGTAGAGCATCCCACACAAACGAATGCTCCACATGCGGGTTTCACATGCCACCAACTCCACATTCACAGGCAACTTCAGCGCCACAGCCGTTTTCAGATAGCCCTCAATGCAAAGGCTCTAGACGAAAATATTGGTGTGAGAGTTAATTCAATCAAGGAAACACTGCATGTTGGTTGAAGGGCATATTGAAGAAGAATCAGCCGAGTGGTTCTTGTGGGAGAACAACTCCATTTGGCTCACTAACTTCACACACCATCAGGCTTCCAAGCAGCTCTCAAGGAAACTCACTTTTCACACTCTATGCTTAGTGCCCTTTGAGTGCATTATCTAGGAATGAACCTGGTAGAGCATCCCACACAAACGAATGCTCCACATGCGGGTTTCACATGCCACCAACTCCACATTCACAGGCAACTTCAGCGCCACAGCCGTTTTCAGATAGCCCTCAAAGCAAAGGCTCTAGACGAAAATATTGTTGTGACAGCTAATTCAATCAAGGAAACACTGCATGTTGGTGAAGGGCATATTGAAGAAGAATCAGCCGAGTGCTTCTTGTGGGAGAACAACTCCATTTGGCTCACTAACGTCACACACCATCAGGCTTCCAAGCAGCTCTCAAGGAAACTCGGTTTTCACACTCTATGCTTAGTGCCCTTTGAGTGCCTAGGACTGAAATGAAGTTTTGTGAGCATCCCACACAAACGAATGCTCCACATGCGGGTTTCACATGCCACCAACTCCACATTCACAGGCAACGTCAGCGCCACAGCCGTTTGCAGATAGCCCTCAATGCAAAGGCTCTAGACGCAAATATTGGTGTGAGAGCTAATTCAATCAAGGAAACACTGCATGTTAGTGAAGGGCATATTGAAGAAGAATCAGCCGAGTGGTTCTTGTGGGAGAACAACTCCATTTGGCTCACTAACTTCACACACCATCAGGCTTCCAAGCAGCTCTCAAGGAAACTCAGTTTTCACACTCTATGCTTAGTGCCCTTTGAGTGCCTAGGACTGAAATGAAGTTTTGTGAGCATCCCACACAAACGAATGCTCCACATGCGGGTTTCACATGCCACCAACTCCACATTCACAGACAATTTCAGCGCCAAAGCCGCTTTCAGATAGCCCTCAAAGCAAAGGTTCTAGACGCAAATATTGGTGTGAGAGCTAATTCAATCAAGGAAACACTGCATGTTGGTGAAGGGCATATTGAAGAAGAATCAGCTGAGTGGTTCTTGTATGAGAACAACTCCATTTGGCTCACTAACTTCACACACCATCAGGCTTCCAAGCAGCTCTCAAGGAAACTCAGTTTTCACACTCTATGCTTAGTGCCCTTTGAGTGTATTATCTAGGAATGAACCTGGTAGAGCATCCCACACAAACGAATGCTCCACATGCGGGTTTCACATGCCACCAACTCCACATTCACAGGCAACTTCAGCGCCACAGCCGTTTTCAGATAGCCCTCAATGCAAAGGCTCTAGAAGCAAATATTGGTGTGAGAGCTAATTCAATCAAGGAAACACTGCATGTTGGTGAAGGGCATATTGAAGAAGAATCAGCCGAGTGGTTCTTGTGGGAGAACAACTCCATTTGGCTCACTAACTTCACACACCATCAGGCTTCCAAGCAGCTCTCAAGGAAACTCAGTTTTCACACTCTATGCTTAGTGCCCTTTGAGTGCATTATCTAGGAATGAACCTGGTAGAGCATCCCACACAAACGAATGCTCCACATGCGGGTTTCCCATGCCACCAACTCCACATTCACACGCAACTTCAGCGCCACAGCCGTTTTCAGATAGCCCTCAATGCAAAGGCTCTAGACGCAAATATTGGTGTGAGAGCTAATTCAATCAAGGAAACACTGCATGTTGGTGAAGGGCATAATGAAGAAGAATCAGCCGAGTGGTTCTTCTGGGAGAACAACTCATTTTGGCTCACTAACTTCACACACCATCAGGTTTCCAAGCAGCTCTCAAGGAATCTCAGTTTTCACACTCTATGCTTAGTGCCCTTTGAGTGCCTAGGACTGAAATGAAGCTTGGTGAGCATCCCACACAAACGAATGCTCCACATGCGGGTTTCACATGCCACCAACTCCACATTCACAGGCAACTTCAGCGCCACAGCCGTTTGCAGATAGCCCTCAATGCAAAGGCTCTAGTCGCAAATATTGGTGTGAGAGCTAATTCAATCAAGGAAACACTGCATGTTAGTGAAGGGCAAATTGAAGAAGAATCAGCCGAGTGGTTCTTGTGGGAGAACAACTCCATTTGGCTCACTAACTTCACACACCATCAGGCTTCCAAGCAGCTCTCAAGGAAACTCAGTTTTCACACTCTATGCTTAGAGCCCTTGGAGTGCATTATCTAGGAATGAACCTGGTAGAGCAGTACACACAAATGAATGCTCCACATGCGGGTTTCACATGACACCAACTCCACATTCACAGGCAACTTCAGCGCCACAGACGTTTTCAGATAGCCCTCAATGCAAAGGCTCTAGACGCAAATATTGGTGTGAGAGCTAATTCATTCAAGGAAACACTGCATGTTGGTGAAGGGCATATTGAAGAAGAATCAGCCGAGTGGTTCTTGTGGGAGAACAACTCCATTTGGCTCACTAACTTCACACACCATCAGGCTTCCAAGCAGCTCTCAAGGAAACTCAGTTTTCACACTCTATGCTTAGAGCCCTTTGAGTGCATTAATCTAGGAATGAACATGGTAGAGCATCCCACACAAACGAATGCTCCACATGCGGGTTTCACATGCCACCAACTCCACATTCACAGGCAACTTCAGCGCCACAGCCGTTTTCAGATAGCCCTCAATGCAAAGGCTCTAGATGCAAATATTGGTGTGAGAGCTAATTCAATCAAGGAAACACTGCATGTTGGTGAAGGGCATATTGAAGAAGAATCAGACGAGTGGTTCTTGTAGGAGAATAACTGCATATGGCTCACTAACTTCACACACCATCAGGCTTCCAAGCAGCTCTCAAGGAAACTCAGTTTTCACACACTCTATGCTTAGTGCCCTTTGAGTGCCTAGGACTGAAATGAAGCTTGGTGAGCATCGCACACAAACCAATGCTCCACATGCGGGTTTCACATGCCACCAACTCCACATTCACAGGCAACTTCAGCGCCACAGCCGTTTTCAGATAGCACTCAATGCAAAGGCTCTAGACGCAAATATTGGTGTGAGAGTTAATTCAATCAAGGAAACACAGCTTTATGGTGATGGGAATATTGAAGAAGAATCAGACGAGTGGTTCTTGTAGGAGAATAACTGCATATGGCTCACTAACTTCACACACCATCAGGCTTCCAAGCAGCTCTCAAGGAAACTCAGTTTTCACACACTCTATGCTTAGTGTCATTTGAGTGCATTATCTAGGAATGAACCTGGTAGAGCATCCCACACAAACGAATGCTCCACATGCGGGTTTCACATGCCACCAGCTCCACATTCACAGGCAACTTCAGCGCCACAGCCGTTTTCAGATAGCCCTCAATGCAAAGGCTCTAGAAGCAAATATTGGTGTGAGAGCTAATTCAATCAAGGAAACACTGCATGTTGGTGAAGGGCATATTGAAGAAGAATCAGCCGAGTGTTCTTGTGGAGAACAACTCCATTTGGCTCACTAACTTCACACACCATCAGGCTTCCAAGCAGCTCTCAAGGAAACTCGGTTTTCACACTCTATGCTTAGTGCCCTTTGAGTGCCTAGGACTGAAATGAAGTTTTGTGAGCATCCCACACAAACGAATGCTCCACATGCGGTTTTCACATGCCACCAACTCCACATTCACAGGCAACGTCAGCGCCACAGCCGTTTGCAGATAGCCCTCAATGCAAAGGCTCTAGACGCAAATATTGGTGTGAGAGCTAATTCAATCAAGGAAACACTGCATGTTAGTGAAGGGCATATTGAAGAAGAATCAGCCGAGTGGTTCTTGTGGGAGAACAACTCCATTTGGCTCACTAACTTCACACACCATCAGGCTTCCAAGCAGCTCTCAAGGAAACTCAGTTTTCACACTCTATGCTTAGTGCCCTTTGAGTGCCTAGGACTGAAATGAAGTTTTGTGAGCATCCCACACAAACGAATGCTCCACATGCGGGTTTCACATGCCACCAACTCCACATTCACAGACAATTTCAGCGCCAAAGCCGCTTTCAGATAGCCCTCAAAGCAAAGGTTCTAGACGCAAATATGGTGTGAGAGCTAATTCAATCAAGGAAACACTGCAATGTTGGTGAAGGGCATATTGAAGAAGAATCAGCTGAGTGGTTCTTGTATGAGAACAACTCCATTTGGCTCACTAACTTCACACACCATCAGGCTTCCAAGCAGCTCTCAAGGAAACTCAGTTTTCACACTCTATGCTTAGTGCCCTTTGAGTGTATTATCTAGGATGAAACCTGGTAGAGCATCCCACACAAACGAATGCTCCACATGCGGGTTTCACATGCACCAACTCACATTCACAGGGCAACTTCAGCGCCACAGCCGTTTTCAGATAGCCCTCAATGCAAAGGCTCTAGAAGCAAATATTGGTGTGAGAGCTAATTCAATCAAGGAAACACTGCATGTTGGTGAAGGGCATATTGAAGAAGAATCAGCCGAGTGGTTCTTGTGGGAGAACAACTCCATTTGGCTCACTAACTTCACACACCATCAGGCTTCCAAGCAGCTCTCAAGGAAACTCAGTTTTCACACTCTATGCTTAGTGCCCTTTGAGTGCATTATCTAGGAATGAACCTGGTAGAGCATCCCACACAAACGAATGCTCCACATGCGGGTTTCCCATGCCACCAACTCCACATTCACACGCAACTTCAGCGCCACAGCCGTTTTCAGATAGCCCTCAATGCAAAGGCTCTAGACGCAAATATTGGTGTGAGAGCTAATTCAATCAAGGAAACACTGCATGTTGGTGAAGGGCATAATGAAGAAGAATCAGCCGAGTGGTTCTTCTGGGAGAACAACTCATTTTGGCTCACTAACTTCACACACCATCAGGTTTCCAAGCAGCTCTCAAGGAATCTCAGTTTTCACACTCTATGCTTAGTGCCCTTTGAGTGCCTAGGACTGAAATGAAGCTTGGTGAGCATCCCACACAAACGAATGCTCCACATGCGGGTTTCACATGCCACCAACTCCACATTCACAGGCAACTTCAGGCGCCACAGCCGTTTGCAGATAGCCCTCAATGCAAAGGCTCTAGTCGCAAATATTGGTGTGAGAGCTAATTCAATCAAGGAAACACTGCATGTTAGTGAAGGGCAAATTGAAGAAGAATCAGCCGAGTGGTTCTTGTGGAGAACAACTCCATTTGGCTCACTAACTTCACACACCATCAGGCTTCCAAGCAGCTCTCAAGGAAACTCAGTTTTCACACTCTATGCTTAGAGCCCTTGGAGTGCATTATCTAGGAATGAACCTGGTAGAGCAGTACACACAAATGAATGCTCCACATGCGGGGTTTCACATGACACCAACTCCACATTCACAGGGCAACTTCAGCGCCACAGACGTTTTCAGATAGCCCTCAATGCAAAGGCTCTAGACGCAAATATTGGTGTGAGAGCTAATTCATTCAAGGAAACACTGCATGTTGGTGAAGGGCATATTGAAGAAGAATCAGCCGAGTGGTTCTTGTGGGAGAACAACTCCATTTGGCTCACTAACTTCACACACCATCAGGCTTCCAAGCAGCTCTCAAGGAAACTCAGTTTCACACTCTATGCTTAGAGCCCTTTGAGTGCATTATCTAGGAATGAACATGGTAGAGCATCCCACACAAACGAATGCTCCACATGCGGGTTTCACATGCCACCAACTCCACATTCACAGGCAACTTCAGCGCCACAGCCGTTTTCAGATAGCCCTCAATGCAAAGGCTCTAGATGCAAATATTGGTGTGAGAGCTAATTCAATCAAGGAAACACTGCATGTTGGTGAAGGGCATATTGAAGAAGAATCAGACGAGTGGTTCTTGTAGGAGAATAACTGCATATGGCTCACTAACTTCACACACCATCAGGCTTCCAAGCAGCTCTCAAGGAAACTCAGTTTTCACACACTCTATGCTTAGTGCCCTTTGAGTGCCTAGGACTGAAATGAAGCTTGGTGAGCATCGCACACAAACCAATGCTCCACATGCGGGTTTCACATGCCACCACTCCACATTCACAGGCAACTTCAGCGCCACAGCCGTTTTCAGATAGCACTCAATGCAAAGGCTCTAGACGCAAATATTGGTGTGAGAGTTAATTCAATCAAGGAAAACACAGCTTTATGGTGATGGGAATATTGAAGAAGAATCAGACGAGTGGTTCTTGTAGGAGAATAACTGCATATGGCTCACTAACTTCACACACCATCAGGCTTCCAAGCAGCTCTCAAGGAAACTCAGTTTTCACACACTCTATGCTTAGTGTCATTTGAGTGCATTATCTAGGAATGAACCTGGTAGAGCATCCCACACAAACGAATGCTCCACATGCGGGTTTCACATGCCACCAGCTCCACATTCACAGGCAACTTCAGCGCCACAGCCGTTTTCAGATAGCCCTCAATGCAAAGGCTCTAGACGCAAATATTTGTGTGAGAGCTAATTCAATCAAGGAAACACTGCTTGTTGGTGAAGGGCATAGTGAAGAAGAATCAGCCGAGTGGTTCTTTTGGGAGAACAACTCCATTTGGCTCACTAACATCACACACAATCAGGCTTCCAAGCAGCTCTCAAGGAAACTCAGTTTTCACACTCTATGCTTAGTGCCCTTTGAGTGCATTATGTAGGAATGAACCTGGTAGAGCATCCCACACAAACGAATGCTCCACATGCGGGTTTCACATGCCACCAACTCCACATTCACAGGCAACTTCAGCGCCACAGACGTTTCAGATAGCCCTCAATGCAAAGGCTCTAGACGAAAATATTGTTGTGAGAGCTAATTCAATCAAGGAAACACTGCTTGTTGGTGAAGGGCATAGTGAAGAAGAATCAGCCGAGTGGTTCTTGTGGAGAACAACTCCATTTGGCTCACTAACTTCACACACCATCAGGCTTCCAAGCAGCTCTCAAGGAAACTCAGTTTTCACACACTCTATGCTTAGTGCCCTTTGAGTGCCTAGGACTGAAATGAAGCTTGGTGAGCATCCCACACAAACGAATGCTCCACATGCGGGTTTCACATGCCACCAACTCCACATTCACAGGCAACTTCAGCACCACAGCCGTTGCAGATTTCCCTCAATGCAAAGGCTCTAGACGCAAATATTGGTGTGAGAGTTAATTCAATCAAGGAAACACAGCTTGTTGGTGATGGGCATATTGAAGAAGAATCAGCCGAGTGGTTCTTGTGGGAGAACAACTCCATTTGGCTCACTAACTTCACACACCATCAGGCTTCCAAGCAGCTCTCAAGGAATCTCAGTTTGAACACTCTATGCTTAGTGCCCTTTGAGTGCATAGGCTGAATGAAGCCTTGGTGAGCATCCCACACAAACGAATGCTCCACATGCGGGTTTCACATGCCACCAACTCCACATTCACAGGCAACTTCAGCGTCCACAGCCTTTTTCAGATAGCCCTCAATGCAAAGGCTCTAGACGCAAATAGTGGTGTGAGAGCTAATTCAATCAAGGAAACACTGCATGTTGGTGAAGGGCATATTGAAGAAGAATCAGCAGAGTGGTTCTTGTGGGAAACAACTCCATTTGGCTCACTAACTTCACACACCATCAGGCTTCCAAGCAGCTCTCAAGGAATCTCAGTTTTCACACTCTATGCTTAGTGCTCTTTGAGTGCATTATCTAGGAATGAACCTGGTAGAGCATCCCACACGAAACGAATGCTCCACATGCGGGTTTCACATGCCACCAACTCCACATTCACAGGCAACTTCAGCGCCACTGCCGTTTTCAGATAGCCCTCAATGCAAAGGCTCTAGACGCAAATAGTGGTGTGAGAGCTAATTCAATCAAGGAAACACTGCATGTTGGTGAAGGGCATATTGAAGAAGAATCAGCCGAGTGGTTCTTGTGGGAGAACAACTCCATTTGGCTCACTAACTTCACACACCATCAGGCTTCCAAGCAGCTCTCAAAGAAACTCAGTTTTCACACTCTATGCTTAGTGCCCTTTGAGTGCATAAACTAGAAATGAAGCTTGGTAGAGCATCCCACACAAACGAATGCTCCACATGCGGGTTTCACATGCCACCAACTCCACATTCACAGGCAACTTCAGCGCCACAGCCAGTTTTCAGATAGCCCTCAATGCAAAGGCTCTAGACGCAAATATTGGTGTGAGAGCTAATTCAATCAAGGAAACACTGCATGTTGGTGAAGGGCATATTGAAGAAGGATCAGCAGAGTGGTTCTTGTGGGAGAACAACTCCAGTTTGGCTCACTAACTTCACACACCATCAGGCTTCCAAGCAGCTCTCAAGGAAACTCAGTTTTCACACTCTATGCTTAGTGCTCTTTGAATGCATTATCTAGGAATGAACCTGGTAGAGCATCGCACAGAAACGAATGCTCCACATGCGGGTTTCACATGCAACCAACTCCACATTCACAGGCAACTTCAGCGCCACAGCCGTTTTCAGATAGCCCTCAATGCAAAGGCTCTAGACGAAAATATTGGTGTGAGAGTTAATTCAATCAAGGAAACACTGCATGTTGGTGAAGGGCATATTGAAGAAGAATCAGCCGAGTGGTTCTTGTGGGAGAACAACTCCATTTGGCTCACTAACTTCACACACCATCAGGCTTCCAAGCAGCTCTCAAGGAATCTCAGTTTTCACACTCTATGCTTAGTGCCCTTTGAGTGCATTATCTAGGAATGAACCTGGTAGAGCATCCCACACAAACGAATGCTCCACATGCGGGTTTCACATGCCACCAACTCCACATTCACAGGCGACTTTCAGCGCCACAGCCATTTTTAGATCGCCCTCAATGCAAAGGCTCTAGACGCAAATATTGCTGTGAGAGCTAATTCAATCAAGGAAACACTGCATGTTGGTGAAGGGCATATTGAAGAAGAATCAGCCGAGTGGTTCTTGTGGGAGAACAACTCCATTTGGCTCACTAACTTCACACACCATCAGGCTTCCAAGCAGCTCTCAAGGAAACTCAGTTTTCACACTCTATGCTTAGTGCCCTTTGAGTGCCTAGGACTGAAATGAAGTTTTGTGAGCATCCCACACAAACGAATGCTCCACATGCGGGTTTCACATGCCACCAACTCCACATTCACAGACAATTTCAGCGCCAAAGCCACTTTCAGATAGCCCTCAATGCAAAGGCTCTAGAAGCAAATATTGGTGTGAGAGCTAATTCAATCAAGGAAACACTGCATGTTGGTGAAGGGCATATTGAAGAAGAATCAGCCGAGTGGTTCTTGTGGGAGAACAACTCCATTTGACTCACTAACTTCACACACCATCATGCTTCCAAGCAGCTCTCAAGGAATCTCAGTTTTCACACTCTATGCTTAGTGCCCTTTGAGTGCCTAGGACTGAAATGAAGCTTGGTGAGCATCGCACACAAACGAATGCTCCACATGCGGGGTTTCACATGCCACCAACTCCACATTCACAGGCAACTTCAGCGCAACAGCCATTTTCAAATAGCACTCAATGCAAAGGCTCTAGACGCAAATATTGGTGTGAGAGCTAATTCAATCAAGGAAACACTGCATGTTGGTGAAGGGCATATTGAAGAAGAATCAGCCGAGTGGTTCTTGTGGGAGAACAACTCCATTTGGCTCACTAACTTCACACACCATCAGGCTTCCAAGCAGCTCTCAAGGAAACTCAGTTTTCACACTCTATGCTTAGTGCCCATTGAGTGCATCATCTAGGAATGAACCTGGTAGAGCATCCCACACAAACGAATGCTCCACATGCGGGTTTCACATGCCACCAACTCCACATTCACAGGCAACTTCAGCACCACAGCCGTTTTCAGATAGCCCTCAAAGCAAAGGCTCTAGACGCAAATATTGGTGTGAGAGCTAATTCAATCAAGGAAACACTGCATGTTGGTGAAGGGCATATTGAAGAAGAATCAGCCGAGTGGTTCTTGTGGGAGAACAACTCCATTTGGCTCACTAACTTCACACACCATCAGACTTCCAAGCAGCTCTCAAGGAAACTCAGTTTTCACACTCTATGCTTAGTGCCCTTTGAGTGCCTAGGACTGAAATGAAGCTTGCTGAGCATCCCACACAAACGAATGCTCCACATGCGGGTTTCACATGCCACCAACTCCACATTCACAGGCAACTTCAGCGCCACAGCCGTTTTCAGATAGCCCTCAATGCAAAGGCTCTAGACGCAAATATTTGTGTGAGAGCTAATTCAATCAAGGAAACACTGCATGTTGGTGAAGGGCATATTGAAGAAGAATCAGCCGAGTGGTTCTTGTGGGAGAACAACTCCATTTTACTCACTAACTTCACACACCATCAGGCTTCCAAGCAGCTCTCAAGGAAACTCAGTTTTCACACTCTATGCTTAGAGCCCTTTGAGTGCATTATCTAGGAATGAACCTGGTAGAGCATCCCACACAAACGAATGCTCCACATGCGGGTTTCACATGCCACCAGCTCCACATTCACAGGCAACTTCAGCGCCACAGCCGTTTTCAGTTAGCCCTCAATGCAAAGGCTCTAGACGCAAATATTGGTGTGAGAGCTAATTCAATCAAGGAAACACTGCATGTTGGTGAAGGGCATATTGAAGAAGAATCAGCCGAGTGGTTCTTGTGGGAGAACAACTCCATTTGCCTATCTAACTTCACACACCATCAGGCTTCCAAGCAGCTCTCAAGGAAACTCAGTTTTCACAATCTATGCTTAGTGCCCTTTGAGTGCCTAAAACTGAAATGAAGCTTGGTGAGCATCCCACACAAACGAATGCTCCACATGCGGGTTTCACATGCCACCAACTCCACATTCACAGGCAACTTCAGCACCATAGCCGTTTTCAGATAGCCCTCAATGCAAAGGCTCTAGACGCAAATATTGGTGTGAGAGCTAATTCAATCAAGGAAACACTGCATGTTGGTGAAGGGCATATTGAAGAAGAATCAGCCGAGTGGTTCTTGTGGGAGAACAACTCCATTTGGCTCACTAACTTCACACACCATCAGGCTTCCAAGCAGCTCTCAAGGAAACTCAGTTTTCACACTCTATGCTTAGTGCCCTTTGAGTGCATTATCTAGGAATGAACCTGGTAGAGCATCCCACACAAACGAATGCTCCACATGCGGGTTTCACATGCCACCAACTCCACATTCACAGGCAACTTCAGCGCCACAGCCGTTTTCAGATAGCCCTCAATGCAAAGGCTCTAGACGCAAATATTGGTGTGAGAGCTAATTCAATCAAGGAAACACTGCTTGTTGGTGAAGGGCATATTGAAGAAGAATCAGCCGAGTGGTTCTTGTGGGGAGAACAACTCCATTTGCCTAACTAAAGTCACCACAATCAGGCTTCCAAGCAGCTCTCAAGGAAACTCAGTTTTCACACACTCTATGCTTAGTGCCCTTTGAGTGCATTATCTAGGAATGAACCTGGTAGAGCATCCCACACAAACGAATGCTCCACATGCGGGTTTCACATGCCACCAACTCCACATTCACAGGCAACTTCAGCGCCACAGCCGTTTTCAGATAGCCCTCAATGCAAAGGCTCTAGACGCAAATATTGGTGTGAGAGCTAATTCAATCAAGGAAACACTGCATGTTGGTGAAGGGCATATTGAAGAAGAATCAGCCGAGTGGTTCTTGTGGGAGAACAACTCCATTTGGCTCACTAACTTCACACACCATCAGGCTTCCAAGCAGCTCTCAAGGAATCTCAGTTTTCACACTCTATGCTTAGTGCCCTTTGAGTGCATTATGTAGGAATGAACCTTGCTGAGCATCCCACACAAACGAATGCTCCACATGCGGGTTTCACATGCCACCAACTCCACATTCACAGGCAACTTCAGCGCCACAGCCGTTTGCAGATAGCCCTCAATGCAAAGGCTCTAGAAGCAAATATTGGTGTGAGAGCTAATTCAATCAAGGAAACACTGCATGTTGGTGAAGGGCATATTGAAGAAGAATCAGCCGAGTGGTTCTTGTGGGAGAACAACTCCATTTGACTCACTAACTTCACACACCATCAGGCTTCCAAGCAGCTCTCAAGGAAACTCAGTTTTCACACTCTATGCTTAGAGCCCTTTGAGTGTATTATCTAGGAATGAACCTGGTAGAGCATCCCACACAAACGAATGCTCCACATGCGGGTTTCACATGCCACCAACTCCACATTCACAGGCAACTTCAGCGCCACAGCCGTTTTCAGATAGCCCTCAATGCAAAGGCTCTAGACGCAAATATTGGTGTGAGAGTTAATTCAATCAAGGAAACACTGCATGTTGGTGAAGGGCATATTGAAGAAGAATCAGCCGAGTGGTTCTTGTGGGAGAACAACTCCATTTGGCTCACTAACTTCACACACCATCAGGCTTCCAAGCAGCTCTCAAGGAAACTCAGTTTTCACAATCTATGCTTAGTGCCCTTTGAGTGCCTAAAACTGAAATGAAGCTTGGTGAGCATCCCACACAAACGAATGCTCCACATGCGGGTTTCACATGCCACCAACTCCACATTCACAGGCAACTTCAGCACCATAGCCGTTTTCAGATAGCCCTCAATGCAAAGGCTCTAGACGCAAATATTTGTGTGAGAGCTAATTCAATCAAGGAAACACTGCATGTTGGTGAAGGGCATATTGAAGAAGAATCAGCCGAGTGGTTCTTGTGGGAGAACAACTCCATTTGGCTCACTAACTTCACACACCATCAGGCTTCCAAGCAGCTCTCAAGGAAACTCAGTTTTCACACTCTATGCTTAGTGAACTTTGAGTGCATTATGTAGGAATGAACCTGGTAGAGCATCCCACACAAACGAATGCTCCACATGCGGGTTTCACATGCCACCAGCTCCACATTCACAGGCAACTTCAGCGCCACAGCCGTTTTCAGATAGTCCTCACTGCAAAGGCTCTAGATGCAAATATTGGTGTGAGAGCTAATTCAATCAAGGAAACACTGCATGTTGGTGAAGGGCATATTGAAGAAGAATCAGCCGAGTGGTTCTTGTGGGAGAACAACTCCATTTGCCTATCTAACTTCACACACCATCAGGCTTCCAAGCAGCTCTCAAGGAAACTCAGTTTTCACAATCTATGCTTAGTGCCCTTTGAGTGCCTAAAACTGAAATGAAGCTTGGTGAGCATCCCACACAAACGAATGCTCCACATGCGGGTTTCACATGCCACCAACTCCACATTCACAGGCAACTTCAGCACCATAGCCGTTTTCAGATAGACCTCAATGCAAAGGCTGTAGAAGCAAATATTTGTGTGAGAGCTAATTCAATCAAGGAAACACTGCATCTTGGTGAAGGGCATATTGAAGAAGAATCAGCCGAGTGGTTCTTGCAGGAGAATAACTGCATATGGCTCACTAACTTCACACACCATCAGGCTTCCAAGCAGCTCTCAAGGAAACTCAGTTTTCACACACTCTATGCTTAGTGCCATTTGAGTGCATCATCTAGGAATGAACCTGGTAGAGCATCCCACACAAACGAATGCTCCACATGCGGGTTTCACATGCCACCAACTCCACATTCACAGGCAACTTCAGCGCCACAGCCGTTTTCAGATAGCCCTCAATGCAAAGGCTCTAGACGCAAATAGTGGTGTGAGAGCTAATTCAATCAAGGAAACACTGCATGTTGGTGAAGGGCATATTGAAGAAGAATCAGCCGAGTTGTTCTTGTGGGAGAACAACTCCATTTGGCTCACTAGCTTCACACACCATCAGGCTTCCAAGCAGCTCTCAAGGAATCTCAGTTTTCACACTCTATGCTTAGTGCCCTTTGAGTGCATTATCTAGGAATGAACCTGGTAGAGCATCCCACACAAACGAATGCTCCACATGCGGGTTTCACATGCCACCAACTCCACATTCACAGGCAACTTCAGCGCCACAGCCGTTTGCAGATAGCCCTCAATGCAAAGGCTCTAGACGCAAATATTGGTGTGAGAGCTAATTCAATCAAGGAAACACTGCATGTTGGTGAAGGGCATATTGAAGAAGAATCAGCCGAGTGGTTCTTGTGGGAGAACAACTCCATTTGACTCACTAACTTCACACACCATCAGGCTTCCAAGCAGCTCTCAAGGAAACTCAGTTTTCACACTCTATGCTTAGTGCCCTATGAGTGCATTATCTAGGAATGAACATGGTAGAGCATCCCACACAAACGAATGCTCCACATGCGGGTTTCACATGCCACCAACTCCACATTCACAGGCAACTTCAGCGCCACTGCCGTTTTCAGATAGCCCTCAATGCAAAGGCTCTAGACGCAAATATTGGTGTGAGAGCTAATTCAATAAAGGAAACACTGCATGTTGGTGAAGGGCATATTGAAGAAGAATCAGCCGAGTGGTTCTTGTGGGAGAACAACTCCATTTGGCTCACTAACTTCACACACCATCAGGCTTCCAAGCAGCTCTCAAGGAAACTCAGTTTTCACACTCTATGCTTAGTGCCCTTTGAGTGCATTATGTAGGAATGAACCTGGTAGAGCATCCCACACAAACGAATGCTCCACATGCGGGTTTCACATGCCACCAGCTCCACATTCACAGGCAACTTCAGCGCCACAGCCGTTTTCAGATAGCCCTCAATGCAAAGGCTCTAGATGCAAATATTGGTGTGAGAGCTAATTCAATCAAGGAAACACTGCATGTTGGTGAAGGGCATATTGAAGAAGAATCAGCCGAGTGGTTCTTGTGGGAGAACAACTCCATTTGCCTATCTAACTTCACACACCATCAGGCTTCCAAGCAGCTCTCAAGGAAACTCAGTTTTCACAATCTATGCTTAGTGCCCTTTGAGTGCCTAGGACTGAAATGAAGCTTGGTGAGCATCCCACACAAACGAATGCTCCACATGCGGGTTTCACATGCCACCAACTCCACATTCACAGGCAACTTCAGCACCACAGCCGTTTTCAGATAGCCCTCAATGCAAAGGCTCTAGACGCAAATATTGGTGTGAGAGCTAATTCAATCAAGGAAACACTGCTTGTTGGTGAAGGGCATATTGAAGAAGAATCAGCCGAGTGGTTCTTGTGGGAGAACAACTCCATCTGCCTAACTAAAGTCACCACAATCAGGCTTCCAAGCAGCTCTCAAGGAAACTCAGTTTTCACACACTCTATGCTTAGTGCCCTTTGAGTGCATTATCTAGGAATGAACCTGGTAGAGCATCCCACACAAACGAATGCTCCACATGCGGGTTTCACATGCCACCAACTCCACATTCACAGGCAACTTCAGCGCCACAGCCGTTTTCAGATAGCCCTCAATGCAAAGGCTCTAGACGCAAATATTGGTGTGAGAGCTAATTCAATCAAGGAAACACTGCATGTTGGTGAAGGGCATATTGAAGAAGAATCAGCCGAGTGGTTCTTGTGGGAGAACAACTCCATTTGGCTCACTAACTTCACACACCATCAGGCTTCCAAGCAGCTCTCAAGGAATCTCAGTTTTCACACTCTATGTTTAGTGCCCTTTGAGTGCATTATCTAGGAATGAACCTGGTAGAGCATCCCACACAAACGAATGCTCCACATGCGGGTTTCACATGCCACCAACTCCACATTCACAGGCAACTTCAGCGCCACAGCCGTTTGCAGATAGCCCTCAATGCAAAGGCTCTAGAAGCAAATATTGGTGTGAGAGCTAATTCAATCAAGGAAACACTGCATGTTGGTGAAGGGCATATTGAAGAAGAATCAGCCGAGTGGTTCTTGTGGGAGAACAACTCCATTTGACTCACTAACTTCACACACCATCAGGCTTCCAAGCAGCTCTCAAGGAAACTCAGTTTTCACACTCTATGCTTAGAGCCCTTTGAGTGTATTATCTAGGAATGAACCTGGTAGAGCATCCCACACAAACGAATGCTCCACATGCGGGTTTCACATGCCACCAACTCCACATTCACAGGCAACTTCAGCGCCACAGCCGTTTTCAGATAGCCCTCAATGCAAAGGCTCTAGACGCAAATATTGGTGTGAGAGTTAATTCAATCAAGGAAACACTGCATGTTGGTGAAGGGCATATTGAAGAAGAATCAGCCGAGTGGTTCTTGTGGGAGAACAACTCCATTTGGCTCACTAACTTCACACACCATCAGGCTTCCAAGCAGCTCTCAAGGAAACTCAGTTTTCACAATCTATGCTTAGTGCCCTTTGAGTGCCTAAAACTGAAATGAAGCTTGGTGAGCATCCCACACAAACGAATGCTCCACATGCGGGTTTCACATGCCACCAACTCCACATTCACAGGCAACTTCAGCACCATAGCCGTTTTCAGATAGCCCTCAATGCAAAGGCTCTAGACGCAAATATTGGTGTGAGAGCTAATTCAATCAAGGAAACACTGCATGTTGGTGAAGGGCATATTGAAGAAGAATCAGCCGAGTGGTTCTTGTGGGAGAACAACTCCATTTGGCTCACTAACTTCACACACCATCAGGCTTCCAAGCAGATCTCAAGGAAACTCAGTTTTCACACTCTATGCTTAGTGAACTTTGAGTGCATTATGTAGGAATGAACCTGGTAGAGCATCCCACACAAACGAATGCTCCACATGCGGGTTTCACATGCCACCAGCTCCACATTCACAGGCAACTTCAGCGCCACAGCCGTTTTCAGATAGCCCTCACTGCAAAGGCTCTAGATGCAAATATTGGTGTGAGAGCTAATTCAATCAAGGAAACACTGCATGTTGGTGAAGGGCATATTGAAGAAGAATCAGCCGAGTGGTTCTTGTGGGAGAACAACTCCATTTGCCTATCTAACTTCACACACCATCAGGCTTCCAAGCAGCTCTCAAGGAAACTCAGTTTTCACAATCTATGCTTAGTGCCCTTTGAGTGCCTAGGACTGAAATGAAGCTTGGTGAGCATCCCACACAAACGAATGCTCCACATGCGGGTTTCACATGCCACCAACTCCACATTCACAGGCAACTTCAGCACCACAGCCGTTTTCAGATAGCCCTCAATGCAAAGGCTCTAGACGCAAATATTGGTGTGAGAGCTAATTCAATCAAGGAAACACTGCTTGTTGGTGAAGGGCATATTGAAGAAGAATCAGCCGAGTGGTTCTTGTGGGAGAACAACTCCATCTGCCTAACTAAAGTCACCACAATCAGGCTTCCAAGCAGCTCTCAAGGAAACTCAGTTTTCACACACTCTATGCTTAGTGCCCTTTGAGTGCATTATCTAGGAATGAACCTGGTAGAGCATCCCACACAAACGAATGCTCCACATGCGGGTTTCACATGCCACCAACTCCACATTCACAGGCAACTTCAGCGCCACAGCCGTTTTCAGATAGCCCTCAATGCAAAGGCTCTAGACGCAAATATTGGTGTGAGAGCTAATTCAATCAAGGAAACACTGCATGTTGGTGAAGGGCATATTGAAGAAGAATCAGCCGAGTGGTTCTTGTGGGAGAACAACTCCATTTGGCTCACTAACTTCACACACCATCAGGCTTCCAAGCAGCTCTCAAGGAATCTCAGTTTTCACACTCTATGTTTAGTGCCCTTTGAGTGCATTATCTAGGAATGAACCTGGTAGAGCATCCCACACAAACGAATGCTCCACATGCGGGTTTCACATGCCACCAACTCCACATTCACAGGCAACTTCAGCGCCACAGCCGTTTGCAGATAGCCCTCAATGCAAAGGCTCTAGAAGCAAATATTGGTGTGAGAGCTAATTCAATCAAGGAAACACTGCATGTTGGTGAAGGGCATATTGAAGAAGAATCAGCCGAGTGGTTCTTGTGGGAGAACAACTCCATTTGACTCACTAACTTCACACACCATCAGGCTTCCAAGCAGCTCTCAAGGAAACTCAGTTTTCACACTCTATGCTTAGAGCCCTTTGAGTGTATTATCTAGGAATGAACCTGGTAGAGCATCCCACACAAACGAATGCTCCACATGCGGGTTTCACATGCCACCAACTCCACATTCACAGGCAACTTCAGCGCCACAGCCGTTTTCAGATAGCCCTCAATGCAAAGGCTCTAGACGCAAATATTGGTGTGAGAGTTAATTCAATCAAGGAAACACTGCATGTTGGTGAAGGGCATATTGAAGAAGAATCAGCCGAGTGGTTCTTGTGGGAGAACAACTCCATTTGGCTCACTAACTTCACACACCATCAGGCTTCCAA
Organism: Ochotona princeps; assembly: GCF_030435755.1. Lineage (NCBI taxonomy): Eukaryota > Metazoa > Chordata > Mammalia > Lagomorpha > Ochotonidae > Ochotona > Ochotona princeps. The sequence continues at coordinate 30,725 of NW_026696933.1, read as the reverse complement.
GCAGCTCTCAAGGAAACTCAGTTTTCACAATCTATGCTTAGTGCCCTTTGAGTGCCTAAAACTGAAATGAAGCTTGGTGAGCATCCCACACAAACGAATGCTCCACATGCGGGTTTCACATGCCACCAACTCCACATTCACAGGCAACTTCAGCACCATAGCCGTTTTCAGATAGCCCTCAATGCAAAGGCTCTAGACGCAAATATTGGTGTGAGAGCTAATTCAATCAAGGAAACACTGCATGTTGGTGAAGGGCATATTGAAGAAGAATCAGCCGAGTGGTTCTTGTGGGAGAACAACTCCATTTGGCTCACTAACTTCACACACCATCAGGCTTCCAAGCAGATCTCAAGGAAACTCAGTTTTCACACTCTATGCTTAGTGAACTTTGAGTGCATTATGTAGGAATGAACCTGGTAGAGCATCCCACACAAACGAATGCTCCACATGCGGGTTTCACATGCCACCAGCTCCACATTCACAGGCAACTTCAGCGCCACAGCCGTTTTCAGATAGCCCTCACTGCAAAGGCTCTAGATGCAAATATTGGTGTGAGAGCTAATTCAATCAAGGAAACACTGCATGTTGGTGAAGGGCATATTGAAGAAGAATCAGCCGAGTGGTTCTTGTGGGAGAACAACTCCATTTGCCTATCTAACTTCACACACCATCAGGCTTCCAAGCAGCTCTCAAGGAAACTCAGTTTTCACAATCTATGCTTAGTGCCCTTTGAGTGCCTAAAACTGAAATGAAGCTTGGTGAGCATCCCACACAAACGAATGCTCCACATGCGGGTTTCACATGCCACCAACTCCACATTCACAGGCAACTTCAGCACCATAGCCGTTTTCAGATAGCCCTCAATGCAAAGGCTCTAGACGCAAATATTGGTGTGAGAGCTAATTCAATCAAGGAAACACTGCATGTTGGTGAAGGGCATATTGAAGAAGAATCAGCCGAGTGGTTCTTGTGGGAGAACAACTCCATTTGGCTCACTAACTTCACACACCATCAGGCTTCCAAGCAGCTCTCAAGGAAACTCAGTTTTCACACTCTATGCTTAGTGCCCTTTGAGTGCATTATCTAGGAATGAACCTGGTAGAGCATCCCACACAAACGAATGCTCCACATGCGGGTTTCACATGCCACCAGCTCCACATTCACAGGCAACTTCAGCGCCACAGCCGTTTTCAGATAGCCCTCAATGCAAAGGCTCTAGACGCAAATATTGGTGTGAGAGCTAATTCAATCAAGGAAACACTGCATGTTGGTGAAGGGCATATTGAAGAAGAATCAGCCGAGTGGTTCTTGTGGGAGAACAACTCCATTTGGCTCACTAACTTCACACACCATCAGGCTTCCAAGCAGCTCTCAAGGAAACTCAGTTTTCACAATCTATGCTTAGTGCCCTTTGAGTGCCTAAAACTGAAATGAAGCTTGGTGAGCATCCCACACAAACGAATGCTCCACATGCGGGTTTCACATGCCACCAACTCCACATTCACAGGCAACTTCAGCACCATAGCCGTTTTCAGATAGACCTCAATGCAAAGGCTGTAGAAGCAAATATTTGTGTGAGAGCTAATTCAATCAAGGAAACACTGCATCTTGGTGAAGGGCATATTGAAGAAGAATCAGCCGAGTGGTTCTTGCAGGAGAATAACTGCATATGGCTCACTAACTTCACACACCATCAGGCTTCCAAGCAGCTCTCAAGGAAACTCAGTTTTCACACACTCTATGCTTAGTGCCAGTTGAGTGCATCATCTAGGAATGAACCTGGTAGAGCATCCCACACAAACGAATGCTCCACATGCGGGTTTCACATGCCACCAACTCCACATTCACAGGCAACTTCAGCGCCACAGACGTTTTCAGATAGCCCTCAATGCAAAGGCTCTAGACGCAAATAGTGGTGTGAGAGCTAATTCAATCAAGGAAACACTGCATGTTGGTGAAGGGCATATTGAAGAAGAATCAGCCGAGTTGTTCTTGTGGGAGAACAACTCCATTTGGCTCACTAACTTCACACACCATCAGGCTTCCAAGCAGCTCTCAAGGAATCTCAGTTTTCACACTCTATGCTTAGTGCCCTTTGAGTGCATTATCTAGGAATGAACCTGGTAGAGCATCCCCACACAAACGAATGCTCCACATGCGGGTTTCACATGCCACCAACTCCACATTCACAGGCAACTTCAGCGCCACAGCCGTTTGCAGATAGCCCTCAATGCAAAGGCTCTAGACGCAAATATTGGTGTGAGAGCTAATTCAATCAAGGAAACACTGCATGTTGGTGAAGGGCATATTGAAGAAGAATCAGCCGAGTGGTTCTTGTGGGAGAACAACTCCATTTGACTCACTAACTTCACACACCATCAGGCTTCCAAGCAGCTCTCAAGGAAACTCAGTTTTCACACTCTATGCTTAGTGCCCTTTGAGTGCATTATCTAGGAATGAACATGGTAGAGCATCCCACACAAACGAATGCTCCACATGCGGGTTTCACATGCCACCAACTCCACATTCACAGGCAACTTCAGCGCCACTGCCGTTTTCAGATAGCCCTCAATGCAAAGGCTCTAGACGCAAATATTGGTGTGAGAGCTAATTCAATAAAGGAAACACTGCATGTTGGTGAAGGGCATATTGAAGAAGAATCAGCCGAGTGGTTCTTGTGGAGAACAACTCCATTTGGCTCACTAACTTCACACACCATCAGGCTTCCAAGCAGCTCTCAAGGAAACTCAGTTTTCACACTCTATGCTTAGTGCCCTTTGAGTGCATTATGTAGGAATGAACCTGGTAGAGCATCCCACACAAACGAATGCTCCACATGCGGGTTTCACATGCCACCAGCTCCACATTCACAGGCAACTTCAGCGCCACAGCCGTTTTCAGATAGCCCTCAATGCAAAGGCTCTAGATGCAAATATTGGTGTGAGAGCTAATTCAATCAAGGAAACACTGCATGTTGGTGAAGGGCATATTGAAGAAGAATCAGCCGAGTGGTTCTTGTGGGAGAACAACTCCATTTGCCTATCTAACTTCACACACCATCAGGCTTCCAAGCAGCTCTCAAGGAAACTCAGTTTTCACAATCTATGCTTAGTGCCCTTTGAGTGCCTAGGACTGAAATGAAGCTTGGTGAGCATCCCACACAAACGAATGCTCCACATGCGGGTTTCACATGCCACCAACTCCACATTCACAGGCAACTTCAGCACCACAGCCGTTTTCAGATAGCCCTCAATGCAAAGGCTCTAGACGCAAATATTGGTGTGAGAGCTAATTCAATCAAGGAAACACTGCATGTTGGTGAAGGGCATATTGAAGAAGAATCAGCCGATGTGGTTCTTGTGGGAGAACAACTCCATTTGGCTCACTAACTTCACACACCATCAGGCTTCCAAGCAGCTCTCAAGGAAACTCAGTTTTCACACTCTATGCTTAGTGCCCTTTGAGTGCATTATGTAGGAATGAACCTGGTAGAGCATCCCACACAAACGAATGCTCCACATGCGGGTTTCACATGCCACCAGCTCCACATTCACAGGCAACTTCAGCGCCACAGCCGTTTGCAGATAGCCCTCAATGCAAAGGCTCTAGACGCAAATATTGGTGTGAGAGCTAATTCAATCAAGGAAACACTGCATGTTGGTGAAGGGCATATTGAAGAAGAATCAGCCGAGTGGTTCTTGTGGGAGAACAACTCCATTTGGCTCACTAACTTCACACACCATCAGGCTTCCAAGCAGCTCTCAAGGAAACTCAGTTTTCACAATCTATGCTTAGTGCCCTTTGAGTGCCTAAAACTGAAATGAAGCTTGGTGAGCATCCCACACAAACGAATGCTCCACATGCGGGTTTCACATGCCACCAACTCCACATTCACAGGCAACTTCAGCACCATAGCTGTTTTCAGATAGCCCTCAATGCAAAGGCTGTAGAAGCAAATATTTGTGTGAGAGCTAATTCAATCAAGGAAACACTGCATCTTGGTGAAGGGCATATTGAAGAAGAATCAGCCGAGTGGTTCTTGCAGGAGAATAACTGCATATGGTTCACTAACTTCACACACCATCAGGCTTCCAAGCAGCTCTCAAGGAAACTCAGTTTTCACACACTCTATGCTTAGTGCCATTTGAGTGCATCATCTAGGAATGAACCTGGTAGAGCATCCCACACAAACGAATGCTCCACATGCGGGTTTCACATGCCACCAACTCCACATTCACAGGCAACTTCAGCGCCACAGACGTTTTCAGATAGCCCTCAATGCAAAGGCTCTAGACGCAAATATTGGTGTGAGAGCTAATTCAATCAAGGAAACACTGCATGTTGGTGAAGGGCATATTGAAGAAGAATCAGCCGAGTGGTTCTTGTGGGAGAACAACTCCATTTGGCTCACTAACTTCACACACCATCAGGCTTCCAAGCAGCTCTCAAGGAATCTCAGTTTTCACACTCTATGCTTAGTGCCCTTTGAGTGCATTATCTAGGAATGAACCTGGTAGAGCATCCCACACAAACGAATGCTCCACATGCGGGTTTCACATGCCACCAACTCCACATTCACAGGCAACTTCAGCGCCACAGCCGTTTGCAGATAGCCCTCAATGCAAAGGCTCTAGACGCAAATATTGGTGTGAGAGCTAATTCAATCAAGGAAACACTGCATGTTGGTGAAGGGCATATTGAAGAAGAATCAGCCGAGTGGTTCTTGTGGGAGAACAACTCCATTTGGCTCACTAACTTCAGACACCATCAGGCTTCCAAGCAGCTCTCAAGGAAACTCAGTTTTCACAATCTATGCTTAGTGCCCTTTGCGTGCCTAAAACTGAAATGAAGCTTGGTGAGCATCCCACACATACGAATGCTCCACATGCGGGTTTCCCATGCCACCAACTCCACATTCACAGGCAACATCAGCACCATAGCCGTTTTCAGATAGCCCTCAATGCAAAGGCTCTAGACGCAAATATTTGTGTGAGAGCTAATTCAATCAAGGAAACACTGCTTGTTGGTGAAGGGCATATTGAAGAAGAATCAGCCGAGTGAATCTTGTGGGAGAACAACTCCATTTGGCTCACTAACTTCACACACCATCAGGCTTTCAAGCAGCTCTCAAGGAAACTCAGTTTTCACACTCTATGCTTAGTGCCCTTTGAGTGCATTATGTAGGAATGAACCTGGTAGAGCATCCCACACAAACGAATGCTCCACATGCGGGTTTCACATGCCACCAGCTCCACATTCACAGGCAACTTCAGCGCCACAGCCGTTTGCAGATAGCCCTCAATGCAAAGGCTCTAGACGCAAATATTGGTGTGAGAGCTAATTCAATCAAGGAAACACTGCATGTTGGTGAAGGGCATATTGAAGAAGAATCAGCCGAGTGGTTCTTGTGGGAGAACAACTCCATTTGGCTCACTAACTTCACACACCATCAGGCTTCCAAGCAGCTCTCAAGGAAACTCAGTTTTCACACTCTATGCTTAGTGCCCTTTGAGTGCCTAAAACTGAAATGAAGCTTGGTGAGCATCCCACACAAACGAATGCTCCACATGCGGGTTTCACATGCCACCAACTCCACATTCACAGGCAACATCAGCACCATAGCCGTTTTCAGATAGCCCTCAATGCAAAGGCTCTAGACGCAAATATTTGTGTGAGAGATAATTCAATCAAGGAAACACTGCATGTTGGTGAAGGGCATATTGAAGAAGAATCAGCCGAGTGGTTCTTGTGGGAGAACAACTCCATTTGGCTCACTAACTTCACACACCATCAGGCTTTCAAGCAGCTCTCAAGGAAACTCAGTTTATACACTCTATGCTTAGTGCCCTTTGAGTGCATTACGTAGGAATGAACCTGGTAGAGCATCCCACACAAACGAATGCTCCACATGCGGGTTTCACATGCCACCAGCTCCACATTCACAGGCAACTTCAGCGCCACAGCCGTTTTCAGATAGCCCTCAATGCAAAGGCTCTAGACGCAAATATTGGTGTGAGAGCTAATTCATTCAAGGAAACACTGCATGTTGGTGAAGGGCATATTGAAGAAGAATCAGCCGAGTGGTTCTTGTGGGAGAACAACTCCATTTGCCAATCTAACTTCACACACCATCAGGCTTCCAAGCAGCTCTCAAGGAAACTCAGTTTTCACACTCTATGCTTAGTGCCCTTTGAGTGCATTATCTAGGAATGAACCTGGTAGAGCATCCACACAAACGAATGCTCCACATGCGGGTTTCACATGCCACCAACTCCACATTCACAGGCAACTTCAGCGCCACAGCCGTTTGCAGATAGCCCTCAATGCAAAGGCTCTAGACGCAAATATTGGTGTGAGAGCTAATTCAATCAAGGAAACAGTGCATGTTGGTGAAGGGCATATTGAAGAAGAATCAGCCGAGTGGTTCTTGTGGGAGAACAACTCCATTTGCCTAACTAACGTCACCACCATCAGGCTTCCAAGCAGCTCTCAAGGAAACTCAGTTTTCACACTCTATGCTTAGTGCCCTTTGAGTGCATTATCTAGGAATGAACCTGGTAAAGCATCCCACACAAACGAATGCTCCACATGCGGGTTTCACATGCCACCAACTCCACATTCACAGGCAACATCAGCGCCACAGCCGTTTTCAGATAGCCCTCAATGCAAAGGATCTAGACGCAAATATTTGTGTGAGAGTTAATTCAATCAAGGAAACACTGCATTTTGGTGAAATGCATATTGAAGAAGAATCAGCCGAGTGGTTCTTGTAGGAGAATAACTGCATATGGCTCACTAACATCACACACCATCAGGCTTCCAAGCAGCTCTCAAGGAAACTCAGTTTTCACACACTCTATGCTTAGTGCCCTTTGAGTGCATCATCTAGGAATGAACCTGGTAGAGCATCCCACACAAACGAATGCTCCACATGCGGGTTTCACATGCCACCAACTCCACATTCACAGGCAACTTCAGCGCCACAGCCGTTTTCAGATAGCCCTCAATGCAAAGGCTCTAGACGCAAATATTGGTGTGAGAGCTAATTCAATCAAGGAAACACTGCATGTTGGTGAAGGGCATATTGAAGAAGAATCAGCTGAGTGGTTCTTGTGGGAGAACAACTCCATTTGGCTCAATAACTTCACACACCATCAGGCTTCCAAGCAGCTCTCAAGGAAACTCAGTTTTCACAATCTATGCTTAGTGCCCTTTGAGTGCCTAAAACTGAAATGAAGCTTGGTGAGCATCCCACACAAACGAATGCTCCACATGCGGGTTTCACATGCCACCAACTCCACATTCACAGGCAACATCAGCACCATAGCCGTTTTCAGATAGCCCTCAATGCAAAGGCTCTAGACGCAAATATTTGTGTGAGAACTAATTCAATCAAGGAAACACTGCTTGTTGGTGAAGGGCATATTGAAGAAGAATCAGCCGAGTGGTTCTTGTGGGAGAACAACTCCATTTGGCTCACTAACTTCACACACCATCAGGCTTCCAAGCAGCTCTCAAGGAAACTCAGTTTTCACACTCTATGCTTAGTGCCATTTGAGTGCATCATCTAGGAATGAACCTGGTAGAGCATCCCACACAAACGAATGCTCCACATGCGGGTTTCACATGCCACCAACTCCACATTCACAGGCAACTTCAGCGCCACAGCCGTTTGCAGATAGCCCTCAATGCAAAGGCTCTAGACGCAAATATTGGTGTGAGAGCTAATTCAATCAAGGAAACACTGCATGTTGGTGAAGGGCATATTGAAGAAGAATCAGCCGAGTTGTTCTTGTGGGAGAACAACTCCATTTGCCTAACTAACGTCACACACCATCAGGCTTCCAAGCAGCTCTCAAGGAAACTCAGTTTTCACACTCTATGCTTAGTGCCCTTTGAGTGCATTATCTAGGAATGAAGCTGGTAGAGCATCCCACACAAACGAATGCTCCACATGCGGGTTTCACATGCCACCAACTCCACATTCACAGGTAACTTCAGCGCCACAGCCGTTTTCAGATAGCCCTCAATGCAAAGGCTCTAAGCGCAAATATTGGTGTGAGAGCTAATTCAATCAAGGAAACACTGCATGTTGGTGAAGGGCATATTGAAGAAGATTCAGCCGAGTGGTTCTTGTGGGAGAACAACTCTGTTTGGCTCACTAACTTCACACACCATCAGGCTTCCAAGCAGCTCTCAAGGAAACTCAGTTTTCACACACTCTATGCTTAGTGCCCTTTGAGTGCATTATCTAGGAATGAACCTGGTAGAGCATCCCACACAAACGAATGCTCCACATGCGGGTTTCACATGCCACCAACTCCACATTCACAGGCAACTTCAGCGCCACAGCCGTTTGCAGATAGCCCTCAATGCAAAGGCTCTAGACGCAAATATTGGTGTGAGAGCTAATTCAATCAAGGAAACAATGCATGTTGGTGATGGGCATATTGAAGAAGAATCAGCTGAGTGGTTCTTGTGGGAGAACAACTCCATTTGGCTCACTAACTTCACACACCATCAGGCTTCCAAGCAGCTCTCAAGGAAACTCAGTTTTCACACTCTATGCTTAGGGCCCTTTGAGTGCATTATCTAGGAATGAACCTGGTAGAGCATCCCACACAAACGAATGCTCCACATGCGGGTTTCACATGCCACCAACTCCACATTCACAGGCAACTTCAGCACCACAGCCGTTTTCAGATAGCCCTCAATGCAAAGGTTCTAGACGCAAATATTGGTGTGAGAGCTAATTCAATCAAGGAAACACTGCATGTTGGTGAAGGGCATATTGAAGAAGAATCAGCTGAGTGGTTCTTGTATGAGAACAACTCCATTTGGCTCACTAACTTCACACACCATCAGGCTTCCAAGCAGCTCTCAAGGAAACTCAGTTTTCACACTCTATGCTTAGTGCCCTTTGAGTGCATTATGTAGGAATGAACCTGGTAGAGCATCCCACACAAACGAATGCTCCACATGCGGGTTTCACATGCCACCAGCTCCACATTCACAGGCAACTTCAGCGCCACTGCCGTTTTCAGATAGCCCTCAATGCAAAGGCTCTAGACGCAAATATTGGTGTGAGAGCTAATTCAATCAAGGAAACACTGCATGTTGGTGAAGGGCATATTGAAGAAGAATCAGCCGAGTGGTTCTTGTGGGAGAACAACTCCATTTGCCTATCTAACTTCACACACCATCAGGCTTCCAAGCAGCTCTCAAGGAAACTCGGTTTTCACAATCTATGCTTAGTGCCCTTTGAGTGCCTAAAACTGAAATGAAGCTTGGTGAGCATCCCACACAAACGAATGCTCCACATGCGGGTTTCACATGCCACCAACTCCACATTCACAGGCAACTTCAGCACCATAGCCGTTTTCAGATAGCCCTCAATGCAAAGGCTGTAGAAGCAAATATTTGTGTGAGAGCTAATTCAATCAAGGAAACACTGCATCTTGGTGAAGGGCATATTGAAGAAGAATCAGCCGAGTGGTTCTTGCAGGAGAATAACTGCATATGGCTCACTAACTTCACACACCATCAGGCTTCCAAGCAGCTCTCAAGGAAACTCAGTTTTCACACACTCTATGCTTAGTGCCATTTGAGTGCATCATCTAGGAATGAACCTGGTAGAGCATCCCACACAAACGAATGCTCCACATGCGGGTTTCACATGCCACCAACTCCACATTCACAGGCAACTTCAGCGCCACAGACGTTTGCAGATAGCCCTCAATGCAAAGGCTCTAGACGCAAATAGTGGTGTGAGAGCTAATTCAATCAAGGAAACACTGCATGTTGGTGAAGGGCATATTGAAGAAGAATCAGCCGAGTTGTTCTTGTGGGAGAACAACTCCATTTGGCTCACTAACTTCACACACCATCAGGCTTCCAAGCAGCTCTCAAGGAATCTCAGTTTTCACACTCTATGCTTAGTGCCCTTTGAGTGCATTATCTAGGAATGAACCTGGTAGAGCATCCCACACAAACGAATGCTCCACATGCGGGTTTCACATGCCACCAACTCCACATTCACAGGCAACTTCAGCGCCACAGCCGTTTGCAGATAGCCCTCAATGCAAAGGCTCTAGACGCAAATATTGGTGTGAGAGCTAATTCAATCAAGGAAACAGTGCATGTTGGTGAAGGGCATATTGAAGAAGAATCAGCCGAGTGGTTCTTGTGGGAGAACAACTCCATTTGCCTAACTAACGTCACCACCATCAGGCTTCCAAGCAGCTCTCAAGGAAACTCAGTTTTCACACTCTATGCTTAGTGCCCTTTGAGTGCATTATCTAGGAATGAACCTGGTAAAGCATCCCACACAAACGAATGCTCCACATGCGGGTTTCACATGCCACCAACTCCACATTCACAGGCAACTTCAGCGCCACAGCCGTTTTCAGATAGCCCTCAATGCAAAGGATCTAGACGCAAATATTTGTGTGAGAGTTAATTCAATCAAGGAAACACTGCATTTTGGTGAAATGCATATTGAAGAAGAATCAGCCGAGTGGTTCTTGTAGGAGAATAACTGCATATGGCTCACTAACATCACACACCATCAGGCTTCCAAGCAGCTCTCAAGGAAACTCAGTTTTCACACACTCTATGCTTAGTGCCCTTTGAGTGCATCATCTAGGAATGAACCTGGTAGAGCATCCCACACAAACGAATGCTCCACATGCGGGTTTCACATGCCACCAACTCCACATTCACAGGCAACTTCAGCGCCACAGCCGTTTTCAGATAGCCCTCAATGCAAAGGCTCTAGACGCAAATATTGGTGTGAGAGCTAATTCAATCAAGGAAACACTGCATGTTGGTGAAGGGCATATTGAAGAAGAATCAGCTGAGTGGTTCTTGTGGGAGAACAACTCCATTTGGCTCAATAACTTCACACACCATCAGGCTTCCAAGCAGCTCTCAAGGAAACTCAGTTTTCACAATCTATGCTTAGTGCCCTTTGAGTGCCTAAAACTGAAATGAAGCTTGGTGAGCATCCCACACAAACGAATGCTCCACATGCGGGTTTCACATGCCACCAACTCCACATTCACAGGCAACATCAGCACCATAGCCGTTTTCAGATAGCCCTCAATGCAAAGGCTCTAGACGCAAATATTTGTGTGAGAACTAATTCAATCAAGGAAACACTGCTTGTTGGTGAAGGGCATATTGAAGAAGAATCAGCCGAGTGGTTCTTGTGGGAGAACAACTCCATTTGGCTCACTAACTTCACACACCATCAGGCTTCCAAGCAGCTCTCAAGGAAACTCAGTTTTCACACTCTATGCTTAGTGCCATTTGAGTGCATCATCTAGGAATGAACCTGGTAGAGCATCCCACACAAACGAATGCTCCACATGCGGGTTTCACATGCCACCAACTCCACATTCACAGGCAACTTCAGCGCCACAGCCGTTTGCAGATAGCCCTCAATGCAAAGGCTCTAGACGCAAATATTGGTGTGAGAGCTAATTCAATCAAGGAAACACTGCATGTTGGTGAAGGGCATATTGAAGAAGAATCAGCCGAGTGGTTCTTGTGGGAGAACAACTCCATTTGCCTAACTAACGTCACACACCATCAGGCTTCCAAGCAGCTCTCAAGGAAACTCAGTTTTCACACTCTATGCTTAGTGCCCTTTGAGTGCATTATCTAGGAATGAAGCTGGTAGAGCATCCCACACAAACGAATGCTCCACATGCGGGTTTCACATGCCACCAACTCCACATTCACAGGTAACTTCAGCGCCACAGCCGTTTTCAGATAGCCCTCAATGCAAAGGCTCTAAGCGCAAATATTGGTGTGAGAGCTAATTCAATCAAGGAAACACTGCATGTTGGTGAAGGGCATATTGAAGAAGATTCAGCCGAGTGGTTCTTGTGGGAGAACAACTCTGTTTGGCTCACTAACTTCACACACCATCAGGCTTCCAAGCAGCTCTCAAGGAAACTCAGTTTTCACACACTCTATGCTTAGTGCCCTTTGAGTGCATTATCTAGGAATGAACCTGGTAGAGCATCCCACACAAACGAATGCTCCACATGCGGGTTTCACATGCCACCAACTCCACATTCACAGGCAACTTCAGCGCCACAGCCGTTTGCAGATAGCCCTCAATGCAAAGGCTCTAGACGCAAATATTGGTGTGAGAGCTAATTCAATCAAGGAAACAATGCATGTTGGTGATGGGCATATTGAAGAAGAATCAGCTGAGTGGTTCTTGTGGGAGAACAACTCCATTTGGCTCACTAACTTCACACACCATCAGGCTTCCAAGCAGCTCTCAAGGAAACTCAGTTTTCACACTCTATGCTTAGGGCCCTTTGAGTGCATTATCTAGGAATGAACATGGTAGAGCATCCCACACAAACGAATGCTCTACATGCGGGTTTCACATGCCACCAACTCCACATTCACAGGCAACTTCAGCGCCACAGCCGTTTTCAGATAGCCCTCAATGCAAAGGCTCTAGACGCAAATATTGGTGTGAGAGCTAATTCAATCAAGGAAACACTGCATGTTGGTGAAGGGCATATTGAAGAAGAATCAGCCGAGTGGTTCTTGTGGGAGAACAACTCCATTTGGCTCACTAACTTCACACACCATCAGGCTTCCAAGCAGCTCTCAAGGAAACTCAGTTTTCATACTCTATGCTTAGTGCCCTTTGAGTGCCTAGGACTGAAATGAAGTTTTGTGAGCATCCCACACAAACGAATGCTCCACATGCGGGTTTCACATGCCACCAACTCCACATTCACAGACAATTTCAGCGCCAAAGCCACTTTCAGATAGCCCTCAAAGCAAAGGTTCTAGACGCAAATATTGGTGTGAGAGCTAATTCAATCAAGGAAACACTGCATGTTGGTGAAGGGCATATTGAAGAAGAATCAGCTGAGTGGTTCTTGTATGAGAACAACTCCATTTGGCTCACTAACTTCACACACCATCAGGCTTCCAAGCAGCTCTCAAGGAAACTCAGTTTTCACACTCTATGCTTAGTGCCCTTTGAGTGCATTATGTAGGAATGAACCTGGTAGAGCATCCCACACAAATGAATGCTCCACATGCGGGTTTCACATGCCACCAGCTCCACATTCACAGGCAACTTCAGCGCCACTGCCGTTTTCAGATAGCCCTCAATGCAAAGGCTGTAGAAGCAAATATTGGTGTGAGAGCTAATTCAATCAAGGAAACACTGCATCTTGGTGAAGGGCAAATTGAAGAAGAATCAGCCGAGTGGTTCTTGCAGGAGAATAACTGCATATGGCTCACTAACTTCACACACCATCAGGCTTCCAAGCAGCTCTCAAGGAAACTCAGTTTTCACACACTCTATGCTTAGTGCCATTTGAGTGCATCATCTAGGAATGAACCTGGTAGAGCATCCCACACAAACGAATGCTCCACATGCGGGTTTCACATGCCACCAACTCCACATTCACAGGCAACTTCAGCGCCACAGACGTTTGCAGATAGCCCTCAATGCAAAGGCTCTAGACGCAAATAGTGGTGTGAGAGCTAATTCAATCAAGGAAACACTGCATGTTGGTGAAGGGCATATTGAAGAAGAATCAGCCGAGTTGTTCTTGTGGGAGAACAACTCCATTTGGCTCACTAACTTCACACACCATCAGGCTTCCAAGCAGCTCTCAAGGAATCTCAGTTTTCACACTCTATGCTTAGTGCCCTTTGAGTGCATTATCTAGGAATGAACCTGGTAGAGCATCCCACACAAACGAATGCTCCACATGCGGGTTTCACATGCCACCAACTCCACATTCACAGGCAACTTCAGCGCCACAGCCGTTTGCAGATAGCCCTCAATGCAAAGGCTCTAGACGCAAATATTGGTGTGAGAGCTAATTCAATCAAGGAAACACTGCATGTTGGTGAAGGGCATATTGAAGAAGAATCAGCCGAGTGGTTCTTGTGGGAGAACAACTCCATTTGACTCACTAACTTCACACACCATCAGGCTTCCAAGCAGCTCTCAAGGAAACTCAGTTTTCACACTCTATGCTTAGTGCCCTTTGAGTGCATTATCTAGGAATGAACCTGGTAGAGCATCCCACACAAACGAATGCTCCACATGCGGGTTTCACATGCCACCAACTCCACATTCACAGGCAACTTCAGCACCACAGCCGTTTTCAGATAGCCCTCAATGCAAAGGTTCTAGACGCAAATATTGGTGTGAGAGCTAATTCAATCAAGGAAACACTGCATGTTGGTGAAGGGCATATTGAAGAAGATTCAGCTGAGTGGTTCTTGTATGAGAACAACTCCATTTGGCTCACTAACTTCACACACCATCAGGCTTCCAAGCAGCTCTCAAGGAAACTCAGTTTTCACACTCTATGCTTAGTGCCCTTTGAGTGCATTATGTAGGAATGAACCTGGTAGAGCATCCCACACAAACGAATGCTCCACATGCGGGTTTCACATGCCACCAGCTCCACATTCACAGGCAACTTCAGCGCCACTGCCGTTTTCAGATAGCCCTCAATGCAAAGGCTCTAGACGCAAATATTGGTGTGAGAGCTAATTCAATCAAGGAAACACTGCATGTTGGTGAAGGGCATATTGAAGAAGAATCAGCCGAGTGGTTCTTGTGGGAGAACAACTCCATTTGCCTATCTAACTTCACACACCATCAGGCTTCCAAGCAGCTCTCAAGGAAACTCAGTTTTCACAATCTATGCTTAGTGCCCTTTGAGTGCCTAAAACTGAAATGAAGCTTGGTGAGCATCCCACACAAACGAATGCTCCACATGCGGGTTTCACATGCCACCAACTCCACATTCACAGGCAACTTCAGCACCATAGCCGTTTTCAGATAGCCCTCAATGCAAAGGCTGTAGAAGCAAATATTTGTGTGAGAGCTAATTCAATCAAGGAAACACTGCATCTTGGTGAAGGGCATATTGAAGAAGAATCAGCCGAGTGGTTCTTGCAGGAGAATAACTGCATATGGCTCACTAACTTCACACACCATCAGGTTTCCAAGCAGCTCTTAAGGAAACTCAGTTTTCACACACTCTATGCTTAGTGCCATTTGAGTGCATCATCTAGGAATGAACCTGGTAGAGCATCCCACACAAACGAATGCTCCACATGCGGGTTTCACATGCCACCAACTCCACATTCACAGGCAACTTCAGCGCCACAGACGTTTGCAGATAGCCCTCAATGCAAAGGCTCTAGACGCAAATAGTGGTGTGAGAGCTAATTCAATCAAGGAAACACTGCATCTTGGTGAAGGGCATATTGAAGAAGAATCAGCCGAGTTGTTCTTGTGGGAGAACAACTCCATTTGGCTCACTAACTTCACACACCATCAGGCTTCCAAGCAGCTCTCAAGGAATCTCAGTTTTCACACTCTATGCTTAGTGCCCTTTGAGTGCATTATCTAGGAATGAACCTGGTAGAGCATCCCACACAAACGAATGCTCCACATGCGGGTTTCACATGCCACCAACTCCACATTCACAGGCAACTTCAGCGCCAAAGCCGTTTGCAGATAGCCCTCAATGCAAAGGCTCTAGACGCAAATATTGGTGTGAGAGCTAATTCAATCAAGGAAACACTGCATGTTGGTGAAGGGCATATTGAAGAAGAATCAGCCGAGTGGTTCTTGTGGGAGAACAACTCCATTTGACTCACTAACTTCACACACCATCAGGCTTCCAAGCAGCTCTCAAGGAAACTCAGTTTTCACACTCTATGCTTAGTGCCCTTTGAGTGCATTATCTAGGAATGAACCTGGTAGAGCATCCCACACAAACGAATGCTCCACATGCGGGTTTCACATGCCACCAACTCCACATTCACAGGCAACTTCAGCGCCACTGCCGTTTTCAGATAGCCCTCAATGCAAAGGCTCTAGACGCAAATATTGGTGTGAGAGCTAATTCAATCAAGGAAACACTGCATGTTGGTGAAGGGCATATTGAAGAAGAATCAGCCGAGTGGTTCTTGTGGGAGAACAACTCCATTTGCCTATCTAACTTCACACACCATCAGGCTTCCAAGCAGCTCTCAAGGAAACTCAGTTTTCACAATCTATGCTTAGTGCCCTTTGAGTGCCTAGGACTGAAATGAAGCTTGGTGAGCATCCCACACAAACGAATGCTCCACATGCGGGTTTCACATGCCACCAACTCCACATTCACAGGCAACTTCAGCACCACAGCCGTTTTCAGATAGCCCTCAATGCAAAGGCTCTAGACGCAAATATTGGTGTGAGAGCTAATTCAATCAAGGAAACACTGCATGTTGGTGAAGGGCATATTGAAGAAGAATCAGCCGAGTGGTTCTTGTGGGAGAACAACTCCATTTGGCTCACTAACTTCACACACCATCAGGCTTCCAAGCAGCTCTCAAGGAAACTAAGTTTTCACACTCTATGCTTAGTGCCCTTTGAGTGCATTATGTAGGAATGAACCTGGTAGAGCATCCCACACAAACGAATGCTCCACATGCGGGTTTCACATGCCACCAGCTCCACATTCACAGGCAACTTCAGCGCCACAGCCGTTTGCAGATAGCCCTCAATGCAAAGGCTCTAGACGCAAATATTGGTGTGAGAGCTAATTCAATCAAGGAAACACTGCATGTTGGTGAAGGGCATATTGAAGAAGAATCAGCCGAGTGGTTCTTGTGGGAGAACAACTCCATTTGCCTATCTAACTTCACACACCATCAGGCTTCCAAGCAGCTCTCAAGGAAACTCAGTTTTCACAATCTATGCTTAGTGCCCTTTGAGTGCCTAGGACTGAAATGAAGCTTGGTGAGCATCCACACAAACGAATGCTCCACATGCGGGTTTCACATGCCACCAACTCCACATTCACAGGCAACTTCAGCACCACAGCCGTTTTCAGATAGCCCTCAATGCAAAGGCTCTAGACGCAAATATTGGTGTGAGAGCTAATTCAATCAAGGAAACACTGCATGTTGGTGAAGGGCATATTGAAGAAGAATCAGCCGAGTGGTTCTTGTGGGAGAACAACTCCATTTGCCTATCTAACTTCACACACCATCAGGCTTCCAAGCAGCTCTCAAGGAAACTCAGTTTTCACAATCTATGCTTAGTGCCCTTTGAGTGCCTAGGACTGAAATGAAGCTTGGTGAGCATCCCACACAAACGAATGCTCCACATGCGGGTTTCACATGCCACCAACTCCACATTCACAGGCAACTTCAGCACCACAGCCGTTTGCAGATAGCCCTCAATGCAAAGGCTCTAGACGCAAATATTGGTGTGAGAGCTAATTCAATCAAGGAAACACTGCATGTTGGTGAAGGGCATATTGAAGAAGAATCAGCCGAGTGGTTCTTGTGGGAGAACAACTCCATTTGGCTCACTAACTTCACACACCATCAGGCTTCCAAGCAGCTCTCAAGGAAACTCAGTTTTCACACTCTATGCTTAGTGCCCTTTGAGTGCATAATGTAGGAATGAACCTGGTAGAGCATCCCACACAAACGAATGCTCCACATGCGGGTTTCACATGCCACCAGCTCCACATTCACAGGCAACTTCAGCGCCACAGCCGTTTGCAGATAGCCCTCAATGCAAAGGCTCTAGACGCAAATATTGGTGTGAGAGCTAATTCAATCAAGGAAACACTGCATGTTGGTGAAGGGCATATTGAAGAAGAATCAGCCGAGTGGTTCTTGTGGGAGAACAACTCCATTTGGCTCACTAACTTCACACACCATCAGGCTTCCAAGCAGCTCTCAAGGAAACTCAGTTTTCACACTCTATGCTTAGTGCCCTTTGAGTGCCTAAAACTGAAATGAAGCTTGGTGAGCATCCCACACAAACGAATGCTCCACATGCGGGTTTCACATGCCACCAACTCCACATTCACAGGCAACTTCAGCGCCACTGCCGTTTTCAGATAGCCCTCAATGCAAAGGCTGTAGAAGCAAATATTTGTGTGAGAGCTAATTCAATCAAGGAAACACTGCATCTTGGTGAAGGGCATATTGAAGAAGAATCAGCCGAGTGGTTCTTGCAGGAGAATAACTGCATATGGTTCACTAACTTCACACACCATCAGGCTTCCAAGCAGCTCTCAAGGAAACTCAGTTTTCACACACTCTATGCTTAGTGCCATTTGAGAGCATCATCTAGGAATGAACCTGGTAGAGCATCGGACACAAACGAATGCTCCACATGCGGGTTTCACATGCCACCAACTCCACATTCACAGGCAACTTCAGCGCCACAGACGTTTTCAGATAGCCCTCAATGCAAAGGCTCTAGACGCAAATAGTGGTGTGAGAGCTAATTCAATCAAGGAAACACTGCATGTTGGTGAAGGGCATATTGAAGAAGAATCAGCCGAGTTGTTCTTGTGGGAGAACAACTCCATTTGGCTCACTAACTTCACACACCATCAGGCTTCCAAGCAGCTCTCAAGGAATCTCAGTTTTCACACTCTATGCTTAGTGCCCTTTGAGTGCATTATCTAGGAATGAACCTGGTAGAGCATCCCACACAAACCAATGCTCCACATGCGGGTTTCACATGCCACCAACTCCACATTCACAGGAAACTTCAGCGCCACAGCCGTTTGCAGATAGCCCTCAATGCAAAGGCTCTAGACGCAAATATTGGTGTGAGAGCTAATTCAATCAAGGAAACACTGCATGTTGGTGAAGGGCATATTGAAGAAGAATCAGCCGAGTGGTTCTTGTGGGAGAACAACTCCATTTGACTCACTAACTTCACACACCATCAGGCTTCCAAGCAGCTCTCAAGGAAACTCAGTTTTCACACTATATGCTTAGTGCCCTTTGAGTGCATTATCTAGGAATGAACATGGTAGAGCATCCCACACAAACGAATGCTCCACATGCGGGTTTCACATGCCACCAACTCCACATTCACAGGCAACTTCAGCGCCACTGCCGTTTTCAGATAGCCCTCAATGCAAAGGCTCTAGACGCAAATATTGGTGTGAGAGTTAATTCAATCAAGGAAACACTGCATGTTGGTGAAGGGCATATTGAAGAAGAATCAGCCGAGTGGTTCTTGTGGGAGAACAACTCCATTTGGCTCACTAACTTCAGACATCATCAGGCTTCCAA
Organism: Ochotona princeps; assembly: GCF_030435755.1. Taxonomy (NCBI): domain Eukaryota; kingdom Metazoa; phylum Chordata; class Mammalia; order Lagomorpha; family Ochotonidae; genus Ochotona; species Ochotona princeps. The sequence continues at coordinate 11,612 of NW_026696933.1, read as the reverse complement.
GCAGCTCTCAAGGAAACTCAGTTTTCACAATCTATGCTTAGTGCCCTTTGTGTGCCTAAAACTGAAATGAAGCTTGGTGAGCATCCCACACATACGAATGCTCCACATGCGGGTTTCCCATGCCAACAACTCCACATTCACAGGCAACATCAGCACCATAGCCGTTTTCAGATAGCCCTCAATGCAAAGGCTCTAGACGCAAATATTTGTGTGAGAGCTAATTCAATCAAGGAAACACTGCTTGTTGGTGAAGGGCATATTGAAGAAGAATCAGCCGAGTGAATCTTGTGGGAGAACAACTCCATTTGGCTCACTAACTTCACACACCATCAGGCTTTCAAGCAGCTCTCAAGGAAACTCAGTTTTCACACTCTATGCTTAGTGCCCTTTGAGTGCATTATGTAGGAATGAACCTGGTAGAGCATCCCACACAAACGAATGCTCCACATGCGGGTTTCACATGCCACCAGCTCCACATTCACAGGCAACTTCAGCGCCACAGCCGTTTGCAGATAGCCCTCAATGCAAAGGCTCTAGACGCAAATATTGGTGTGAGAGCTAATTCAATCAAGGAAACACTGCATGTTGGTGAAGGGCATATTGAAGAAGAATCAGCCGAGTGGTTCTTGTGGGAGAACAACTCCATTTGGCTCACTAACTTCACACACCATCAGGCTTCCAAGCAGCTCTCAAGGAAACTCAGTTTTCACACTCTATGCTTAGTGCCCTTTGAGTGCCTAAAACTGAAATGAAGCTTGGTGAGCATCCCACACAAACGAATGCTCCACATGCGGGTTTCACATGCCACCAACTCCACATTCACAGGCAACATCAGCACCATAGCCGTTTTCAGATAGCCCTCAATGCAAAGGCTCTAGACGCAAATATTTGTGTGAGAGCTAATTCAATCAAGGAAACACTGCATGTTGGTGAAGGGCATATTGAAGAAGAATCAGCCGAGTGGTTCTTGTGGGAGAACAACTCCATTTGGCTCACTAACTTCACACACCATCAGGCTTTCAAGCAGCTCTCAAGGAAACTCAGTTTATACACTCTATGCTTAGTGCCCTTTGAGTGCATTATGTAGGAATGAACCTGGTAGAGCATCCCACACAAACGAATGCTCCACATGCGGGTTTCACATGCCACCAGCTCCACATTCACAGGCAACTTCAGCGCCACAGCCGTTTTCAGATAGCCCTCAATGCAAAGGCTCTAGACGCAAATATTGGTGTGAGAGCTAATTCATTCAAGGAAACACTGCATGTTGGTGAAGGGCATATTGAAGAAGAATCAGCCGAGTGGTTCTTGTGGGAGAACAACTCCATTTGCCTATCTAACTTCACACACCATCAGGCTTCCAAGCAGCTCTCAAGGAAACTCAGTTTTCACACTCTATGCTTAGTGCCCTTTGAGTGCATTATCTAGGAATGAACCTGGTAGAGCATCCACACAAACGAATGCTCCACATGCGGGTTTCACATGCCACCAACTCCACATTCACAGGCAACTTCAGCGCCACAGCCGTTTGCAGATAGCCCTCAATGCAAAGGCTCTAGACGCAAATATTTGTGTGAGAGCTAATTCAATCAAGGAAACAGTGCATGTTGGTGAAGGGCATATTGAAGAAGAATCAGCCGAGTGGTTCTTGTGGGAGAACAACTCCATTTGGCTCACTAACGTCACCACCATCAGGCTTCCAAGCAGCTCTCAAGGAAACTCAGTTTTCACACTCTATGCTTAGTGCCCTTTGAGTGCATTATCTAGGAATGAACCTGGTAAAGCATCCCACACAAACGAATGCTCCACATGCGGGTTTCACATGCCACCAACTCCACATTCACAGGCAACTTCACCGCCACAGCCGTTTTCAGATAGCCCTCAATGCAAAGGATCTAGACGCAAATATTTGTGTGAGAGTTAATTCAATAAAGGAAACACTGCATTTTGGTGAAATGCATATTGAAGAAGAATCAGCCGAGTGGTTTTTGTAGGAGAATAACTGCATATGGCTCACTAACATCACACACCATCAGGCTTCCAAGCAGCTCTCAAGGAAACTCAGTTTTCACACACTCTATGCTTAGTGCCCTTTGAGTGCCTAAAACTGAAATGAAGCTTGGTGAGCATCCCACACAAACGAATGCTCCACATGCGGGTTTCACATGCCACCAACTCCACATTCACAGGCAACATCAGCACCATAGCGGTTTTCAGATAGCCCTCAATGCAAAGGCTCTAGACGCAAATATTTGTGTGAGAGCTAATTCAATCAAGGAAACACTTCTTGTTGGTGAAGGGCATATTGAAGAAGAATCAGCCGAGTGGTTCTTGTGGGAGAACAACTCCATTTGGCTCACTAACTTCACACACCATCAGGCTTCCAAGCAGCTCTCAAGGAAACTCAGTTTTCACACTCTATGCTTAGTGCCCTTTGAGTGCCTAAAACTGAAATGAAGCTTGGTGAGCATCCCACACAAACGAATGCTCCACATGCGGGTTTCACATGCCACCAACTCCACATTCACAGGCAACATCAGCACCATAGCCGTTTTCAGATAGCCCTCAATGCAAAGGCTCTAGACGCAAATATTTGTGTGAGAGCTAATTCAATCAAGGAAACACTGCATGTTGGTGAAGGGCATATTGAAGAAGAATCAGCCGAGTGGTTCTTGTGGGAGAACAACTCCATTTGGCTCACTAACTTCACACACCATCAGGCTTTCAAGCAGCTCTCAAGGAAACTCAGTTTATACACTCTATGCTTAGTGCCCTTTGAGTGCATTATGTAGGAATGAACCTGGTAGAGCATCCCACACAAACGAATGCTCCACATGCGGGTTTCACATGCCACCAGCTCCACATTCACAGGCAACTTCAGCGCCACAGCCGTTTTCAGATAGCCCTCAATGCAAAGGCTCTAGACGCAAATATTGGTGTGAGAGCTAATTCATTCAAGGAAACACTGCATGTTGGTGAAGGGCATATTGAAGAAGAATCAGCCGAGTGGTTCTTGTGGGAGAACAACTCCATTTGCCTATCTAACTTCACACACCATCAGGCTTCCAAGCAGCTCTCAAGGAAACTCAGTTTTCACACTCTATGCTTAGTGCCCTTTGAGTGCATTATCTAGGAATGAACCTGGTAGAGCATCCACACAAACGAATGCTCCACATGCGGGTTTCACATGCCACCAACTCCACATTCACAGGCAACTTCAGCGCCACAGCCGTTTGCAGATAGCCCTCAATGCAAAGGCTCTAGACGCAAATATTTGTGTGAGAGCTAATTCAATCAAGGAACAGTGCATGTTGGTGAAGGGCATATTGAAGAAGAATCAGCCGAGTGGTTCTTGTGGGAGAACAACTCCATTTGGCTCACTAACGTCACCACCATCAGGCTTCCAAGCAGCTCTCAAGGAAACTCAGTTTTCACACTCTATGCTTAGTGCCCTTTGAGTGCATTATCTAGGAATGAACCTGGTAAAGCATCCCACACAAACGAATGCTCCACATGCGGGTTTCACATGCCACCAACTCCACATTCACAGGCAACTTCACCGCCACAGCCGTTTTCAGATAGCCCTCAATGCAAAGGATCTAGACGCAAATATTTGTGTGAGAGTTAATTCAATAAAGGAAACACTGCATTTTGGTGAAATGCATATTGAAGAAGAATCAGCCGAGTGGTTCTTGTAGGAGAATAACTGCATATGGCTCACTAACATCACACACCATCAGGCTTCCAAGCAGCTCTCAAGGAAACTCAGTTTTCACACACTCTATGCTTAGTGCCCTTTGAGTGCCTAAAACTGAAATGAAGCTTGGTGAGCATCCCACACAAACGAATGCTCCACATGCGGGTTTCACATGCCACCAACTCCACATTCACAGGCAACATCAGCACCATAGCGGTTTTCAGATAGCCCTCAATGCAAAGGCTCTAGACGCAAATATTTGTGTGAGAGCTAATTCAATCAAGGAAACACTTCTTGTTGGTGAAGGGCATATTGAAGAAGAATCAGCCGAGTGGTTCTTGTGGGAGAACAACTCCATTTGGCTCACTAACTTCACACACCATCAGGCTTCCAAGCAGCTCTCAAGGAAACTCAGTTTTCACACTCTATGCTTAGTACCATTTGAGTGCATCATCTAGGAATGAACCTGGTAGAGCATCCCACACAAACGAATGCTCCACATGCGGGTTTCACATGCCACCAACTCCACATTCACAGGCAACTTCAGCGCCACAGCCGTTTTCAGATAGCCCTCAATGCAAAGGCTCTAGACGCAAATATTGGTGTGAGAGCTAATTCAATCAAGGAAACACTGCATGTTGGTGAAGGGCATATTGAAGAAGAATCAGCCGAGTTGTTCTTGTGGGAGAACAACTCCATTTGCCTAACTAACGTCACACACCATCAGGCTTTCAAGCAGCTCTCAAGGAAACTCAGTTTTCACACTCTATGCTTAGTGCCCTTTGAGTGCATTATCTAGGAATGAAGCTGGTAGAGCATCCCACACAAACGAATGCTCCACATGCGGGTTTCACATGCCACCAACTCCACATTCACAGGTAACTTCAGCGCCACAGCCGTTTTCAGATAGCCCTCAATGCAAAGGCTCTAAGCGCAAATAGTGGTGTGAGAGCTAATTCAATCAAGGAAACACTGCATGTTGGTGAAGGGCATATTGAAGAAGATTCAGCCGAGTGGTTCTTGTGGGAGAACAACTCTGTTTGGCTCACTAACTTCACACACCATCAGGCTTCCAAGCAGCTCTCAAGGAAACTCAGTTTTCACACTCTATGCTTAGTGCCCTTTGAGTGCATTATCTAGGAATGAACCTGGTAGAGCATCCCACACAAACGAATGCTCCACATGCGGGTTTCACATGCCACCAACTCCACATTCACAGGCAACTTCAGCGCCACAGCCGTTTGCAGATAGCCCTCAATGCAAAGGCTCTAGACGCAAATATTGGTGTGAGAGCTAATTCAATCAAGGAAACAATGCATGTTGGTGATGGGCATATTGAAGAAGAATCAGCTGAGTGGTTCTTGTGGGAGAACAACTCCATTTGGCTCACTAACTTCACACACCATCAGGCTTCCAAGCAGCTCTCAAGAAACTCAGTTTTCACACTCTATGCTTAGGGCCCTTTGAGTGCATTATCTAGGAATGAACATGGTAGAGCAGTACACACAAACGAATGCTCCACATGCGGGTTTCACATGCCACCAACTCCACATTCACAGGCAACTTCAGCGCCACAGCCGTTTGCAGATAGCCCTCAATGCAAAGGCTCTAGACGCAAATATTGGTGTGAGAGCTAATTCAATCAAGGAAACACTGCATGTTGGTGAAGGGCATATTGAAGAAGAATCAGCCGAGTGGTTCTTGTGGGAGAACAACTCCATTTGGCTCACTAACTTCACACAACATCAGGCTTCCAAGCAGCTCTCAAGGAAACTCAGTTTTCATACTCTATGCTTAGTGCCCTTTGAGTGCCTAGGACTGAAATGAAGCCTTGGTGAGCATCCCCACACAAACGAATGCTCCACATGCGGGTTTCACATGCCACCAACTCCACATTCACAGGCAACATCAGCACCATAGCCGTTTTCAGATAGCCCTCAATGCAAAGGCTCTAGACGCAAATATTTGTGTGAGAGCTAATTCAATCAAGGAAACACTTCTTGTTGGTGAAGGGCATATTGAAGAAGAATCAGCCGAGTGGTTCTTGTGGGAGAACAACTCCATTTGGCTCACTAACTTCACACACCATCAGGCTTCCAAGCAGCTCTCAAGGAAACTCAGTTTTCACACTCTATGCTTAGTGCCATTTGAGTGCATCATCTAGGAATGAACATGGTAGAGCAGTACACACAAACGAATGCTCCACATGCGGGTTTCACATGCCACCAACTCCACATTCACAGGCAACTTCAGCGCCACAGCCGTTTTCAGATAGCCCTCAATGCAAAGGCTCTAGACGCAAATATTGGTGTGAGAGCTAATTCAATCAAGGAAACACTGCATGTTGGTGAAGGGCATATTGAAGAAGAATCAGCCGAGTGGTTCTTGTGGGAGAACAACTCCATTTGGCTCACTAACTTCACACACCATCAGGCTTCCAAGCAGCTCTCAAGGAAACTCAGTTTTCATACTCTATGCTTAGTGCCCTTTGAGTGCCTAGGACTGAAATGAAGTTTTGTGAGCATCCCACACAAACGAATGCTCCACATGCGGGTTTCACATGCCACCAACTCCACATTCACAGACAATTTCAGCGCCAAAGCCACTTTCAGATAGCCCTCAATGCAAAGGTTCTAGACGCAAATATTGGTGTGAGAGCTAATTCAATCAAGGAAACACTGCATGTTGGTGAAGGGCATATTGAAGAAGAATCAGCTGAGTGGTTCTTGTATGAGAACAACTCCATTTGGCTCACTAACTTCACACACCATCAGGCTTCCAAGCAGCTCTCAAGGAAACTCAGTTTTCCCACTCTATGCTTAGTGCCCTTTGATGTGCATTATGTAGGAATGAACCTGGTAGAGCATCCCACACAAACGAATGCTCCACATGCGGGTTTCACATGCCACCAACTCCACATTCACAGGCAACTTCAGCGCCACAGCCGTTTTCAGATAGCCCTCAATGCAAAGGCTCTAGAAGCAAATATTGGTGTGAGAGCTAATTCAATCAAGGAAACACTGCATGTTGGTGAAGGGCATATTGAAGAAGAATCAGCCGAGTTGTTCTTGTGGGAGAACAACTCCATTTGCCTAACTAACGTCACACACCATCAGGCTTCCAAGCAGCTCTCAAGGAAACTCAGTTTTCACACTCTATGCTTAGTGCCCTTTGAGTGCATTATCTAGGAATGAACCTGGTAGAGCATCCCACACAAACGAATGCTCCACATGCGGGTTTCACATGCCACCAACTCCACATTCACAGGCAACTTCAGCGCCACAGCCGTTTGCAGATAGCCCTCAATGCAAAGGCTCTAGACGCAAATATTGGTGTGAGAGCTAATTCAATCAAGGAAACAATGCATGTTGGTGATGGGCATATTGAAGAAGAATCAGCCGAGTGGTTCTTGTGGGAGAACAACTCCATTTGGCTCACTAACTTCACACACCATCAGGCTTCCAAGCAGCTCTCAAGGAAACTCAGTTTTCACACTCTATGCTTAGGGCCCTTTGAGTGCATTATCTAGGAATGAACATGGTAGAGCAGTACACACAAACGAATGCTCCACATGCGGGTTTCCCATGCCACCAACTCCACATTCACAGGCAACTTCAGCGCCACAGCCGTTTTCAGATCGCCCTCAATGCAAAGGCTCTAGACGCAAATATTGGTGTGAGAGCTAATTTCAATCAAGGAAACAGTGCATGTTGGTGAAGGGCATATTGAAGAAGAATCAGCCGAGTGGTTCTTGTGGGAGAACAACTCCATTTGGCTCACTAACTTCACACACCATCAGGATTCCAAGCAGCTCTCAAGGAAACTCAGTTTTCACACTCTATGCTTAGTGCCCTATGAGTGCCTAAGACTGAAATGAAGTTTTGTGAGCATCCCACACAAACGAATGCTCCACATGCGGGTTTCACATGCCACCAACTCCACATTCACAGACAATTTCAGCGCCAAAGCCACTTTCAGATAGCCCTCAAAGCAAAGGTTCTAGACGCAAATATTGGTGTGAGAGCTAATTCAATCAAGGAAACACTGCATGTTGTTGAAGGGCATATTGAAGAAGAATCAGCTGAGTGGTTCTTGTATGAGAACAACTCCATTTGGCTCACTAACTTCACACACCATCAGGCTTCCAAGCAGCTCTCAAGGAAACTCAGTTTTCACACTCTATGCTTAGTGCCCTTTGAGTGCATTATGTAGGAGTGAACCTGGTAGAGCATCCCACACAAACGAATGCTCCACATGCGGGTTTCACATGCCACCAACTCCACATTCACAGGCAACTTCAGCGCCACAGCCGTTTTCAGATAGCCCTCAATGCAAAGGCTCTAGAAGCAAATATTGGTGTGAGAGCTAATTCAATCAAGGAAACACTGCATGTTGGTGAAGGGCATATTGAAGAAGAATCAGCCGAGTTGTTCTTGTGGGAGAACAACTCCATTTGCCTAACTAACGTCACACACCATCAGGCTTCCAAGCAGCTCTCAAGGAAACTCAGTTTTCACACTCTATGCTTAGTGCCCTTTGAGTGCATTATCTAGGAATGAACCTGGTAGAGCATCCCACACAAACGAATGCTCCACATGCGGGTTTCACATGCCACCAACTCCACATTCACAGGCAACTTCAGCGCCACAGCCGTTTTCAGATAGCCCTCAATGCAAAGGCTCTAGACGCAAATAGTGGTGTGAGAGCTAATTCAATCAAGGAAACACTGCATGTTGGTGAAGGGCATATTGAAGAAGATTCAGCCGAGTTGTTCTTGTGGGAGAACAACTCTATTTGGCTCACTAACTTCACACACCATCAGGCTTCCAAGCAGCTCTCAAGGAAACTCAGTTTTCACACTCTATGCTTAGTGCCCTTTGAGTGCATTATCTAGGAATGAACCTGGTAGAGCATCCCACACAAACGAATGCTCCACATGCGGGTTTCACATGCCACCAACTCCACATTCACAGGCAACTTCAGCGCCACAGCCGTTTGCAGATAGCCCTCAATGCAAAGGCTCTAGACGCAAATATTGGTGTGAGAGCTAATTCAATCAAGGAAACAATGCATGTTGGTGATGGCATATTGAAGAAGAATCAGCTGAGTGGTTCTTGTGGGAGAACAACTCCATTTGGCTCACTAACTTCACACACCATCAGGCTTCCAAGCAGCTCTCAAGGAAACTCAGTTTTCACACTCTATGCTTAGGGCCCTTTGAGTGCATTATCTAGGAATGAACATGGTAGAGCAGTACACACAAACGAATGCTCCACATGCGGGTTTCACATGCCACCAACTCCACATTCACAGGCAACTTCAGCGCCACAGCCGTTTTCAGATAGCCCTCAATGCAAAGGCTCTAGACGCAAATATTGGTGTGAGAGCTAATTCAATCAAGGAAACACTGCATGTTGGTGAAGGGCATATTGAAGAAGAATCAGCCGAGTGGTTCTTGTGGGAGAACAACTCCATTTGGCTCACTAACTGCACACACCATCAGGCTTCCAAGAAGCTCTCAAGGAAACTCAGTTTTCATACTCTATGCTTAGTGCCCTTTGAGTGCCTAGGACTGAAATGAAGCTTGGTGAGCATCCCACACAAACGAATGCTCCACATGCGGGTTTCACATGCCACCAACTCCACATTCACTAGGCAACATCAGCACCATAGCGCGTTTTTTTTATCAGATAGCCCTCAATGCAAAGGCTCTAGACGCAAATATTTGTGTGAGAGCTAATTCAATCAAGGAAACACTTCTTGTTGGTGAAGGGCATATTGAAGAAGAATCAGCCGAGTGGTTCTTGTGGGAGAACAACTCCATTTGGCTCACTAACTTCACACACCATCAGGCTTCCAAGCAGCTCTCAAGGAAACTCAGTTTTCACACTCTATGCTTAGTGCCATTTGAGTGCATCATCTAGGAATGAACATGGTAGAGCAGTACACACAAACGAATGCTCCACATGCGGGTTTCACATGCCACCAACTCCACATTCACAGGCAACTTCAGCGCCACAGCCGTTTTCAGATAGCCCTCAATGCAAAGGCTCTAGACGCAAATATTGGTGTGAGAGCTAATTCAATCAAGGAAACACTGCATGTTGGTGAAGGGCATATTGAAGAAGAATCAGCCGAGTGGTTCTTGTGGGAGAACAACTCCATTTGGCTCACTAACTTCACACACCATCAGGCTTCCAAGCAGCTCTCAAGGAAACTCAGTTTTCATACTCTATGCTTAGTGCCCTTTGAGTGCCTAGGACTGAAATGAAGTTTTGTGAGCATCCCACACAAACGAATGCTCCACATGCGGGTTTCACATGCCACCAACTCCACATTCACAGACAATTTCAGCGCCAAAGCCACTTTCAGATAGCCCTCAATGCAAAGGTTCTAGACGCAAATATTGGTGTGAGAGCTAATTCAATCAAGGAAACACTGCATGTTGGTGAAGGGCATATTGAAGAAGAATCAGCTGAGTGGTTCTTGTATGAGAACAACTCCATTTGGCTCACTAACTTCACACACCATCAGGCTTCCAAGCAGCTCTCAAGGAAACTCAGTTTTCCCACTCTATGCTTAGTGCCCTTTGAGTGCATTATGTAGGAATGAACCTGGTAGAGCATCCCACACAAACGAATGCTCCACATGCGGGTTTCACATGCCACCAACTCCACATTCACAGGCAACTTCAGCGCCACAGCCGTTTTCAGATAGCCCTCAATGCAAAGGCTCTAGAAGCAAATATTGGTGTGAGAGCTAATTCAATCAAGGAAACACTGCATGTTGGTGAAGGGCATATTGAAGAAGAATCAGCCGAGTTGTTCTTGTGGGAGAACAACTCCATTTGCCTAACTAACGTCACACACCATCAGGCTTCCAAGCAGCTCTCAAGGAAACTCAGTTTTCACACTCTATGCTTAGTGCCCTTTGAGTGCATTATCTAGGAATGAACCTGGTAGAGCATCCCACACAAACGAATGCTCCACATGCGGGTTTCACATGCACCAACTCCACATTCACAGGCAACTTCAGCGCCACAGCCGTTTGCAGATAGCCCTCAATGCAAAGGCTCTAGACGCAAATATTGGTGTGAGAGCTAATTCAATCAAGGAAACAATGCATGTTGGTGATGGGCATATTGAAGAAGAATCAGCCGAGTGGTTCTTGTGGGAGAACAACTCCATTTGGCTCACTAACTTCACACACCATCAGGCTTCCAAGCAGCTCTCAAGGAAACTCAGTTTTCACACTCTATGCTTAGGGCCCTTTGAGTGCATTATCTAGGAATGAACATGGTAGAGCAGTACACACAAACGAATGCTCCACATGCGGGTTTCCCATGCCACCAACTCCACATTCACAGGCAACTTCAGCGCCACAGCCGTTTTCAGATCGCCCTCAATGCAAAGGCTCTAGACGCAAATATTGGTGTGAGAGCTAATTCAATCAAGGAAACAGTGCATGTTGGTGAAGGGCATATTGAAGAAGAATCAGCCGAGTGGTTCTTGTGGGAGAACAACTCCATTTGGCTCACTAACTTCACACACCATCAGGCTTCCAAGCAGCTCTCAAGGAAACTCAGTTTTCACACTCTATGCTTAGTGCCCTTTGAGTGCCTAAGACTGAAATGAAGTTTTGTGAGCATCCCACACAAACGAATGCTCCACATGCGGGTTTCACATGCCACCAACTCCACATTCACAGACAATTTCAGCGCCAAAGCCACTTTCAGATAGCCCTCAAAGCAAAGGTTCTAGACGCAAATATTGGTGTGAGAGCTAATTCAATCAAGGAAACACTGCATGTTGTTGAAGGGCATATTGAAGAAGAATCAGCTGAGTGGTTCTTGTATGAGAACAACTCCATTTGGCTCACTAACTTCACACACCATCAGGCTTCCAAGCAGCTCTCA
>NW_026696932.1:0-52581 GCF_030435755.1 Ochotona princeps | reverse complement strand
GGGCTCTAGACGCAAATATTGGTGTGAGAGCTAATTCAATCAAGGAAACACTGCATGTTGGTGAAGGGCATATTGAAGAAGGATCAGCCGAGTGGTTCTTGTGGGAGAACAACTCCATTTGACTCACTAACTTCACACACCATCAGGCTTCCAAGCAGCTCTCAAGGAAACTCAGTTTTCACACTCTATGCTTAGTGCCCTTTGAGTGCATTACCTAGGAAGAACCTGGTAGAGCATCCCACACAAAACGAATGCTCCACATGCGGGTTTCACATGCCACCAACTCCACATTCTCAGGCAACTTCAGTGCCACAGCCATTTTCAGATAGCCGTCAATGCAAAGGATCTAGACGCAAATATTGGTGTGAGAGCTAATTCAATCAAGGAAACACTGCATGTTGGTGAAGGGCATATTGAAGAAGAATCAGCCGAGTGGTTTTTGTGGGGAGAACAACTCCATTTGGCTCACTAACTTCACACACCATCAGGCTTCCAAGCAGCTCTCAAGGAAACTCAGTTTTCACACTCTATGCTTAGTGCCCTTTGAGTGGCTAGAACTGAAATGAATCTTGGTGAGCATCCCACACAAACGAATGCTCCACATGCGGGTTCCACATGCCACCAACTCCACATCTCAGGCAACTTTAGCGCCACAGCCATTTTCAGATAGCCCTCAATGCAAAGGCTCTAGACGCAAATATTGGTGTGAGAGCTAATTCAATCAAGGAAACACTGCATGTTGGTGAAGGGCATATTGAAGAAGGATCAGCCGAGTGGTTCTTGTGGGAGAACAACTCCATTTGGCTCACTAACTTCACACACCATCAGGCTTCCAAGCAGCTCTCAAGGAACTCAGTTTTCACACTCTATGCTTAGTGCCCTTTGAGTGCATTATCTAGGAATGAACCTGGTAGAGCATCCCACACAAACGAATGCTCCACATGCGGGTTTCACATGCCACCAACTCCACATTCTCAGGAAATTCAGCGCCACAGCCGTTTTCAGATAGCCCTCAATGCAAAGGCTCTAGACGCAAATATTGGTGTGAGAGCTAATTCATTCAAGGAAACCACTGCATGTTGGTGAAGGGCATATTGAAGAAGGATCAGCCGAGTGGTTCTTGTGGGAGAACAACTCCATTTGGCTCACTAACTTCACACACCATCAGGCTTCCAAGCAGCTCTCAAGGAAACTCAGTTTTCACACTCTATGCTTAGTGTCCTTTGAGTGCATTATCTAGGAATGAAGCTGGTAGAGCATCCCACACAACGAATGCTCCACATGCGGGTTTCACATGCCACCAACTCCACATTCAGAGGCAAATTCAGCGCCACAGCCGTTTTCAGATAGCCCTCAGTGCAAAGGCTCTAGACGCAAATATTGGTGTGAGAGCTAATTCAATCAAGGAAACACTGCATGTTGGTGAAGGGCATATTGAAGAAGGATCAGCCGAGTGGTTCTTGTGGGAGAACAACTCCATTTGGCTCACTAACTTCACACACCATCAGGCTTCCAAGCAGCTCTCAAGGAAACTCAGTTTTCACACTCTATGCTTAGTGCCATTTGAGTGGCTAGGACTGAAATGAATCTTGGTGAGCATCCCACACAAACGAATGCTCCACATGCGGGTTCCACATGCCCACCAACTCCACATTCTCAGGCAACTTCAGCGCCACAGCCATTTTCAGATAGCCCTCAATGCAAAGGCTCTAGACGCAAATATTGGTGTGAGAGCTAATTCAATCAGGAAACACTGCATGTTGGTGAAGGGCATATTGAAGAAGGATCAGCCGAGTGGTTCTTGTGGGAGAACAACTCATTTGGCTCACTAACTTCACACACCATCAGGCTTCCAAGCAGCTCTCAAGGAAACTCAGTTTTCCACACTCTATGCTTAGTGCCCTTGAGTGCATTATCTAGGAATGAACCTGGTAGAGCATCCCCACACAAACGAATGCTCCACATGCGGGTTTCACATGCCACCAACTCCACATTCACAGGCAACTTCAGCGCCACAGCCGTTTTCAGATAGCCCTCAATGCAAAGGCTCTAGACGCAAATATTGGTGTGAGAGCTAATTCAATCAAGGAAACACTGCATGTTGGTGAAGGGCACATTGAAGAAGATCAGCCGAGTGGTTCTTGTGGGAGAACAACTCCATTTGGCTCACTAACTTCAGACACCATCAGGCTTCCAAGCAGCTCTCAAGGAAACTCAGTTTTCACACTCTATGCTTAGTGCCCTTTGAGTGCCTAGGACTGAAATGAAGCTTGGTGAGCATCCCACACAAACGAATGCCTCATATGCGGGTTCCACATGCCACTAACTCCACATTCTCAGGCAACTTCAGCGCCACAGCCGTTTTCAGATAGCCCTCAATGCAAAGGCTCTAGACGCAAATATTGTGTGAGAGCTAATTCAATCAGGAAACACTGCATGTTGGAGAAGGGCATATTGAAGAAGGATCAGCCGAGTGGTTCTTGTGGGAGAACAACTCCATTTGGCTCACTAACTTCACACACCATCAGGCTTCCAAGCAGCTCTCAAGGAAACTCAGTTTTCACACTCTATGCTTAGTGCCCCTTTGAGTGCATTATCTAGGAATGAACCTGGTAGAGCATCCCCACACAAACGAATGCTCCACATGCGGGTTTCACATGCCACCAACTCCACATTCACAGGCAACTTCAGCGCCACAGCCGTTTTCAGATAGCCCTCAATGCAAAGGCTCTAGACGCAAATATTGGAGTGAGAGCTAATTCCAATCAAGGAAACACTGCATGTTGGTGAAGGGGCATATTGAAGAAGGATCAGCCGAGTGGTTTTTGTGGGAGAACAACTCCATTTGGCTCACTAACTTCACACACCATCAGGCTTCCAAGCAGCTCTCAAGGAAACTCAGTTTTCACACTCTATGCTTAGTGCCCTTTGAGTGCATTATCTAGGAATGAACCTGGTAGAGCATCCCACACACAAACGAATGCTCCACATGCGGGTTTCACATGCCACCAACTCCACATTCTCAGGCAACTTCAGCGCCACAGCCGTTTTCAGATAGCCCTCAATGCAAAGGCTCTAGACGCAAATATTGGTGTGAGAGCTAATTCAATCAAGGAAACACTGCATGTTGGTGAAGGGCATATTGAAGAAGGATCAGCCGAGTGGTTTTTGTGGGAGAACAACTCCATTTGGCTCACTAACTTCACACACCATCAGGCTTCCAAGCAGCTCTCAAGGAAACTCAGTTTTCACACTCTATGCTTAGTGCCCTTTGAGTGCCTAGGACTGAAATGAAGCTTGGTGAGCATCCCACACAAACGAATGCTCCACATGCGGGTTTCACATGCCACCAACTCCACATTCACAGGCAACTTCAGCGCCACAGCCGTTTTCAGATAGCCCTCAATGCAAAGGCTCTAGACGCAAATATTGGTGTGAGAGCTAATTCAATCAAGGAAACACTGCATGTTGGTGAAGGGCATATTGAAGAAGGATCAGCCGAGGGGTTCTTGTGGGAGAACAACTCCATTTGGCTCACTAACTTCACAAACCATCAGGCTTCCAAGCAGCTCTCAAGGAAACTCAGTTTTCACACTCTATGCTTAGTGCCCTTTGAGTGCATTATCTAGGAATGAACCTGTAGAGCATCCCACACAAACGAAGGCTTCCACATGCGGGTTTCACATGCCACCAACTCCACATTCACAGGCAACTTCAGCGCCACAGCCGCTTTTCAGATAGCCCTCAATGCAAAGGCTCTAGACGCAAATATTGGTGTGAGAGCTAATTCAATCAAGGAAACACTGCATGTGGTGAAGGGCATATTGAAGAAGGATCAGCCGAGTGGTTTTTGTGGGAGAACAACTCCATTTGGCTCACTAACTTCACACACCATCAGGCTTCCAAGCAGCTCTCAAGGAAACTCAGTTTTCACACTCTATGCTTAGTGCCCTTTGAGTGCCTAGGACTGAAATGAAGCTTGGTGAGCATCCCACACAAACGAATGCTCCACATGCGGGTTTCACATGCCACCAACTCCACATTCTCAGGCAACTTCAGCGCCACAGCCGTTTTCAGATAGCCCTCAATGCAGAAGGCTCTAGACGCAAATATTGGTGTGAGAGCTAATTCAATCAAGGAACCACTGCATGTTGGGAAGGGCATATTGAAGAAGGATCAGCCGAGTGGTTTTTGTGGGAGAACAACTCCATTTGGCTCACTAACTTCACACACCATCAGGCTTCCAAGCAGCTCTCAGGAAACTCAGTTTTCACACTCTATGCTTAGGTGCCCTTTGAGTGCCTAGGACTGAAATGAAGCTTGGTGAGCATCCCACACAAACGAATGCTCCACATGCGGGTTTCACATGCCACCAACTCCACATTCACAGGCAACTTCAGCGCCACAGCCGTTTTCAGATAGCCCTCAATGCAAAGGCTCTAGACGCAAATATTGGTGTGAGAGCTAATTCAATCAAGGAAACACTGCATGTTGGTGAAGGGCATATTGAAGAAGGATCAGCGAGTGGTTCTTGTGGAGAACAACTCCATTTGGCTCACTAACTTCACACACCATCAGGCTTCCAAGCAGCTCTCAAGGAAACTCAGTTTTCACACTCTATGCTTAGTGCCCTTTGAGTGCATTATCTAGGAATGAACCTGGTAGAGCATCCCACACAAACGAATGCTCCACATGCGATTTTCACATGCCACCAACTCCACATTCACAGGCAACTTCAGCGCCACAGCCGTTTTCAGATAGCCCTCAATGCAAAGGCTCTAGACGCAAATATTGGTGTGAGAGCTAATTCAATCAAGGAAACACTGCATGTTGGTGAAGGGCATATTGAAGAAGGATCAGCCGAGTGGTTCTTGTGGGAGAACAACTCCATTTGGCTCACTAACTTCACACACCATCAGGCTTCCAAGCAGCTCTCAAGGAAACTCAGTTTTCACACTCTATGCTTAGTGCCCTTGAGTGCCTAGGACTGAAATGAAGCTTGGTGAGCATCCCACACAAACGAATGCTCCACATGCGGGTTTCACATGCCACCAACTCCACATTCTCAGGCAACTTCAGCGCCACAGCCGTTTTCAGATAGCCCTCAATGCAAAGGCTCTAGACGCAAATATTGGTGTGAGAGCTAATTCAATCAAGGAAACACTGCATGTTGGTGAAGGGCATATTGAAGAAGGATCAGCCGAGTGGTTTTTGTGGGAGAACAACTCCATTTGGCTCACTAACTTCACACACCATCAGGCTTTCCAAGCAGCTCTCAAGGAAACTCAGTTTTCACACTCTATGCTTAGTGCCCTTTGAGTGCCTAGGACTGAAATGAAGCTTGGTGAGCATCCCACACAAACGAATGCTCCACATGCGGGTTTCACATGCCACCAACTCCACATTCACAGGCAACTTCAGCGCCACAGCCGTTTTCAGATAGCCCTCAATGCAAAGGCTCTAGACGCAAATATTGGTGTGAGAGCAAATTCAATCAAGGAAACACTGCATGTTGGTGAAGGGCATATTGAAGAAGGATCAGCCGAGTGGTTCTTGTGGGAGAACAACTCCATTTGGCTCACTAACTTCACACACCCATCAGGCTTCCAAGCAGCTCTCAAGGAAACTCAGTTTTCACACTCTATGCTTAGTGCCCTTTGAGTGCCTAGGACTGAAATGAAGCTTGGTGAGCATCCCACACAACGAATGCTCCACATGCGGGTTTCACATGCCACCAACTCCACATTCACAGGCAACTTCAGCGCCACAGCCGTTTTCAGATAGCCTCAATGCAAAGGCTCTAGACGCAAATATTGGTGTGAGAGCTAATTCAATCAAGGAAACACTGCATGTTGGTGAAGGGCATATTGAAGAAGGATCAGCCGAGTGGTTCTTGTGGGAGAACAACTCCATTTGGCTCACTAACTTCACACACCATCAGGCTTCCAAGCAGCTCTCAAGGAAACTCAGTTTTCACACTCTATGGTTAGTGCCCTTTGTGTGCCTAGGACTGAATGAAGCTTGGTGAGCATCCCACACAAACGAATGCTCCACATGCGGGTTTCACATGCCACCAACTCCACATTCTCAGGCAACTTCAGCGCCACAGCCGTTTTCAGATAGCCCTCAATGCAAAGGCTCTAGACGCAAATATTGGTGTGAGAGCTAATTCAATCAAGGAAACACTGCATGTTGTGAAGGGCATATTGAAGAAGGATCAGCCGAGTGGTTTTTGTGGGAGAACAACTCCATTTGGCTCACTAACTTCACACACCATCAGGCTTCCAAGCAGCTCTCAAGGAAACTCAGTTTTCACACTCTATGCTTAGTGCCCTTTGAGTGCCTAGGACTGAAATGAAGCTTGGTGAGCATCCCACACAAACGAATGCTCCACATGCGGGTTTCACATGCCACCAACTCCACATTCACAGGCAACTTCAGCGCCACAGCCGTTTTCAGATAGCCCTCAATGCAAAGGCTCTAGACGCAAATATTGGTGTGAGAGCTAATTCAATCAAGGAAACACTGCATGTTGGTGAAGGGCATATTGAAGAAGGATCAGCCGAGGGGTTCTTGTGGGAGAACAACTCCATTTGGCTCACTAACTTCACAAACATCAGGCTTCCAAGCAGCTCTCAAGGAAACTCAGTTTTCACACTCTATGCTTAGTGCCCTTTGAGTGCATTATCTAGGAATGAACCTGGTAGAGCATCCCACACAAACGAAGGCTCCACATGCGGTTTCACATGCCACCAACTCCACATTCACAGGCAACTTCAGCGCCACAGCCGCTTTCAGATAGCCCTCAATGCAAAGGCTCTAGACGCAAATATTGGTGTGAGAGCTAATTCAATCAAGGAAACACTTGCATGTTGGTGAAGGGCATATTGAAGAAGGATCAGCCGAGTGGTTTTTGTGGGAGAACAACTCCATTTGGCTCACTAACTTCACACACCATCAGGCTTCCAAGCAGCTCTCAAGGAAACTCAGTTTTCACACTCTATGCTTAGTGCCCTTTGAGTGCCTAGGACTGAAATGAAGCTTGGTGAGCATCCCACACAAACGAATGCTCCACATGCGGGTTTCACATGCCACCAACTCCACATTCTCAGGCAACTTCAGCGCCACAGCCGTTTTCAGATAGCCCTCAATGCAAAGGCTCTAGACGCAAATATTGGTGTGAGAGCTAATTCAATCAGGAACCACTGCATGTTGGTGAAGGGCATATTGAAGAAGGATCAGCCGAGTGGTTTTTGTGGGAGAACAACTCCATTTGGCTCACTAACTTCACACACCATCAGGCTTCCAAGCAGCTCTCAAGGAAACTCAGTTTTCACACTCTATGCTTAGTGCCCTTTGAGTGCCTAGGACTGAAATGAAGCTTGGTGAGCATCCCACACAAACGAATGCTCCACATGCGGGTTTCACATGCCACCAACTCCACATTCACAGGCAACTTCAGCGCCTTACAGCCGTTTTCAGATAGCCCTCAATGCAAAGGCTCTAGACGCAAATATTGGGTGTGAGAGCTAATTCAATCAAGGAAACACTGCATGTTGGTGAAGGGCATATTGAAGAAGGATCAGCCGAGTGGTTCTTGTGGGAGAACAACTCCATTTGGCTCACTAACTTCACACACCATCAGGCTTCCAAGCAGCTCTCAAGGAAACTCAGTTTTCACACTCTATGCTTAGTGCCCTTTGAGTGCATTATCTAGGAATGAACCTGGTAGAGCATCCCACACAAACGAATGCTCCACATGCGATTTTCACATGCCACCAACTCCACATTCACAGGCAACTTCAGCGCCACAGCCGTTTTCAGATAGCCCTCAATGCAAAGGCTCTAGACGCAATATTGGTGTGAGAGCTAATTCAATCAAGGAAACACTGCATGTTGGTGAAGGGCATATTGAAGAAGGATCAGCCGAGTGGTTCTTGTGGGAGAACAACTCCATTTGCTCACTACCTTCACACACCATCAGGCTTCCAAGCAGCTCTCAAGGAAACTCAGTTTTCACACTCTATGCTTAGTGCCCTTTGAGTGCCTAGGACTGAAATGAAGCTTGGTGAGCATCCCACACAAACGAATGCTCCACATGCGGGTTTCACATGCCACCAACTCCACATTCTCAGGCAACTTCAGCGCCACAGCCGTTTTCAGATAGCCCTCAATGCAAAGGCTCTAGACGCAAATATTGGTGTGAGAGCTAATTCAATCAAGGAAACACTGCATGTTGGTGAAGGGCATATTGAAGAAGGATCAGCCGAGTGGTTTTTGTGGGAGAACAACTCCATTTGGCTCACTAACTTCACACACCATCAGGCTTCCAAGCAGCTCTCAAGGAAACTCAGTTTTCACACTCTATGCTTAGTGCCCTTTGAGTGCCTAGGACTGAAATGAAGCTTGGTGAGCATCCCACACAAACGAATGCTCCACATGCGGGTTTCACATGCCACCAACTCCACATTCACAGGCAACTTCAGCGCCACAGCCGTTTTCAGATAGCCCTCAATGCAAAGGCTCTAGACGCAAATATTGGTGTGAGAGCAAATTCAATCAAGGAAACACTGCATGTTGGTGAAGGGCATATTGAAGAAGGATCAGCCGAGTGGTTCTTGTGGGAGAACAACTCCATTTGGCTCACTAACTTCACACACCATCAGGCTTCCAAGCAGCTCTCAAGGAAACTCAGTTTTCACACTCTATGGTTAGTGCCCTTTGTGTGCCTAGGACTGAAATGAAGCTTGGTGAGCATCCCACACAAACGAATGCTCCACATGCGGGTTTCACATGCCACCAACTCCACATTCTCAGGCAACTTCAGCGCCACAGCCGTTTTCAGATAGCCCTCAATGCAAAGGCTCTAGACGCAAATATTGGTGTGAGAGCTAATTCAATCAAGGAAACACTGCATGTTGGTGAAGGGCATATTGAAGAAGGATCAGCCGAGTGGTTCTTGTGGGAGAGCAACTCCATTTGGCTCACTAACTTCACACACCATCAGGCTTCCAAGCAGCTCTCAAGGAAACTCAGTTTTCACACTCTATGCTTAGTGCCCTTTGAGTGCCTAGGACTGAAATGAAGCTTGGTGAGCATCCCACACAAAACGAATGCTCCACATGCGGGTTTCACATGCCACCAACTCCACATTTTCAAGCAACTTCTGCGCCACAGGCATTTTCAGATAGCCCTCAATGCAAAGGCTCTAGACGCAAATATTGGTGTGAGAGCAAAATTCAATCAAGGAAACACTGCATGTTGGTGAAGGGCATATTGAAGAAGGATCAGCCGAGTGGTTCTTGTGGGAGAACAACTCCATTTGGCACACTAAGTTCACACACCATCAGGCTTCCAAGCAGCTCTCAAGGAAACTCAGTTTTCACACTCTATGCTTAGTGCCCTTTGAGTGCCTAGGACTGAAATGAAGCTTGGTGAGCATCCCACACAAACGAATGCTCCACATGCGGGTTTCACATGCCACCAACTCCACATTCACAGGCAACTTCAGCGCCACAGCCGTTTTCAGATAGCCCTCAATGCAAAGGCTCTAGACGCAAATATTGGTGTGAGAGCTAATTCAATCAAGGAAACACTGCATGTTGGTGAAGGGCATATTGAAGAAGGATCAGCCGAGTGGTTCTTGTGGGAGAACAACTCCATTTGGCTCACTAACTTCACACACCATCAGGCTTCCAAGCAGCTCTCAAGGAAACTCAGTTTTCACACTCTATGCTTAGTGCACTTTGAGTGCATTATCTAGGAATGAACCTGGTTGAGCATCCCACACAAACGAATGCTCCACATGCGGGTTTCACATGCCACCAACTCCACATTCTCAGGCAACTTCAGCGCCACAGCCGTTTTCAGATAGCCCTCAATGCAAAGGCTCTAGACGCAAATATTGGTGTGAGAGCTAATTCAATCAAGGAAACACTGCATGTTGGTGAAGGGCATATTGAAGAAGGATCAGCCGAGTGGTTCTTGTGGGAGAACAACTCCATTTGGCTCACTAACTTCACACACCATCAGGCTTCCAAGCAGCTCTCAAGGAAACTCAGTTTTCACACTATGCTTAGTGCTCTTTGAGTGCATTATCTAGGAATGAACCTGGTAGAGCATCAAACACAACGAATGCTCCACATGCGGGTTTCACATGCCACCAACTCCACATTCTCAGGCAACTTCAGCGCCACAGCCGTTTTCCAGATAGCCCTCAATGCAAAGGCTCTAGACGCAAATATTGGTGTGAGAGCTAATTCAATCAAGGAAACACTGCATGTTGGTGAAGGGCATATTGAAGAAGGATCAGCCGAGTGGTTCTTGTGGGAGAACAACTCCATTTGGCTCACTAACTTCACACACCATCAGGCTTCCAAGCAGCTCTCAAGGAAACTCAGTTTTCACACTCTATGCTTAGTGCACTTTGAGTGCATTATCTAGGAATGAACCTGGTTGAGCATCCCACACAAACGAATGCTCCACATGCGGGTTTCACATGCCACCAACTCCACATTCTCCGGCAACTTCAGCGCCACAGCCGTTTTCAGATAGCCCTCAATGCAAAGGCTCTAGACGCAAATATTGGTGTGAGAGCTAATTCAATCAAGGAAACACTGCACGTTGGTGAAGGACATATTGAAGAAGGATCAGCCGAGTGGTTTTTGTGGGAGAACAACTCCATTTGGCTCACTAACTTCACACACCATCAGGCTTCCAAGCAGCTCTCAAGGAAACTCAGTTTTCACACTCTATGCTTAGTGCCCTTTGAGTGCCTAGGACTGAAATGAAGCTTGGTGAGCATCCCACACAAACGAATGCTCCACATGCGGGTTTCACATGCCACCAACTCCACATTCACAGGCAACTTCAGCGCCACAGCCGTTTTCAGATAGCCCTCAATGCAAAGGCTCTAGACGCAAATATTGGTGTGAGAGCAAATTCAATCAAGAAACACTGCATGTGGTGAAGGGCATATTGAAGAAGGATCAGCCGAGTGGTTCTTGTGGGAGAACAACTCCATTTGGCTCACTAACTTCACACACCATCAGGCTTCCAAGCAGCTCTCAAGGAAACTCAGTTTTCACACTCTATGGTTAGTGCCCTTTGTGTGCCCTAGGACTGAAATGAAGCTTGGTGAGCATCCCACACAAACGAATGCTCCACATGCGGGTTTCACATGCCACCAACTCCACATTCACAGGCAACTTCAGCGCCACAGCCGTTTTCAGATAGCCCTCAATGCAAAGGCTCTAGACGCAAATATTGTGTGAGAGCAAATTCAATCAAGGGAAACACTGCATGTTGGTGAAGGGCATATTGAAGAAGGATCAGCCGAGTGGTTCTTGTGGGAGAACAACTCCATTTGGCTCACTAACTTCACACACCATCAGGCTTCCAAGCAGCTCTCAAGGAAACTCAGTTTTCACACTCTATGCTTAGTGCCCTTTGAGTGCCTAGGACTGAAATGAAGCTTGGTGAGCATCCCACACAAACGAATGCTCCACATGCGGGTTTCACATGCCACCAACTCCACATTTTCAAGCAACTTCTGCGCCACAGGCATTTTCAGATAGCCCTCAATGCAAAGGCTCTAGACGCAAATATTGGTGTGAGAGCTAATTCAATCAAGGAAACACTGCATGTTGGTGAAGGGCATATTGAAGAAGGATCAGCCGAGTGGTTCTTGTGGGAGAACAACTCCATTTGGCTCACTAACTTCACACACCATCAGGCTTCCAAGCAGCTCTCAAGGAAACTCAGTTTTCACACTCTATGCTTAGTGCCCTTTGAGTGCCTAGGACTGAAATGAAGCTTGGTGAGCATCCCACACAAACGAATGCTCCACATGCGGGTTTCACATGCCACCAACTCCACATTCACAGGCAACTTCAGCGCCACAGCCGTTTTCAGATAGCCCTCAATGCAAAGGCTCTAGACGCAAATATTGGTGTGAGAGCTAATTCAATCAAGGAAACACTGCATGTTGGTGAAGGGCATATTGAAGAAGGATCAGCCGAGTGGTTCTTGTGGGAGAACAACTCCATTTGGCTCACTAACTTCACACACCATCAGGCTTCCAAGCAGCTCTCAAGGAAACTCAGTTTTCACACTCTATGCTTAGTGCACTTTGAGTGCATTATCTAGGAATGAACCTGGTTGAGCATCCCACACAAACGAATGCTCCACATGCGGGTTTCACATGCCACCAACTCCACATTCTCAGGCAACTTCAGCGCCACAGCCGTTTTCAGATAGCCCTCAATGCAAAGGCTCTAGACGCAAATATTGGTGTGAGAGCTAATTCAATCAAGGAAACACTGCATGTTGGTGAAGGGCATATTGAAGAAGGATCAGCCGAGTGGTTTTTGTGGGAGAACAACTCCATTTGGCTCACTAACTTCACACACCATCAGGCTTCCAAGCAGCTCTCAAGGAAACTCAGTTTTCACACTATGCTTAGTGCTCTTTGAGTGCATTATCTAGGAATGAACCTGGTAGAGCATCAAACACAAACGAATGCTCCACATGCGGGTTTCACATGCCACCAACTCCACATTCTCAGGCAACTTCAGCGCCACAGCCGTTTTCAGATAGCCCTCAATGCAAAGGCTCTAGACGCAAATATTGGTGTGAGAGCTAATTCAATCAAGGAAACACTGCATGTTGGTGAAGGGCATATTGAAGAAGGATCAGCCGAGTGGTTTTTGTGGGAGAACAACTCCATTTGGCTCACTAACTTCACACACCATCAGGCTTCCAAGCAGCTCTCAAGGAAACTCAGTTTTCACACTCTATGCTTAGTGCCCTTTGAGTGCCTAGGACTGAAATGAAGCTTGGTGAGCATCCCACACAAACGAATGCTCCACATGCGGGTTTCACATGCCACCAACTCCACATTCACAGGCAACTTCAGCGCCACAGCCGTTTTCAGATAGCCCTCAATGCAAAGGCTCTAGACGCAAATATTGGTGTGAGAGCAAATTCAATCAAGGAAACACTGCATGTTGGTGAAGGGCATATTGAAGAAGGATCAGCCGAGTGGTTCTTGTGGGAGAACAACTCCATTTGGCTCACTAACTTCACACACCATCAGGCTTCCAAGCAGCTCTCAAAGAAACTCAGTTTTCACACTCTATGCTTACTGCCCTTTGAGTGCCAAGGTCTGAAATGAAGCTTGGTGAGCATCCCACACAAACGAATGCTCCACATGCGGGTTTCACATGCCACCAACTCCACATTCACAGGCAACTTCAGCGCCACAGCCGTTTTCAGATAGCCCTCAATGCAAAGGCTCTAGACGCAAATATTGGTGTGAGAGCTAATTCAATCAAGGAAACACTGCATGTTGGTGAAGGGCATATTGAAGAAGGATCAGCCGAGTGGTTCTTGTGGGAGAACAACTCCATTTGGCTCACTAACTTCACACACCATCAGGCTTCCAAGCAGCTCTCAAGGAAACTCAGTTTTCACACTCTATGCTTAGTGCACTTTGAGTGCATTATCTAGGAATGAACCTGGTAGAGCATCCCACACAAACGAATGCTCCACATGCGGGTTTCACATGCCACCAACTCCACATTCACAGGCAACTTCAGCGCCACAGCCGTTTTCAGATAGCCCTCAATGCAAAGGCTCTAGACGCAAATATTGGTGTGAGAGCTAATTCAATCAAGGAAACACTGCATGTTGGTGAAGGGCATATTGAAGAAGGATCAGCCGAGTGGTTCTTGTGGGAGAACAACTCCATTTGGCTCACTAACTTCAGACACCATCAGGCTTCCAAGCAGCTCTCAAGGAATCTCAGTTTTCACACTCTATGCTTAGTGCCCTTTGAGTGCCTAGGACTGAAATGAAGCTTGCTGAGCATCCCACACAAACGAATGCTCCACATGCGGGTTTCACATGCCACCAACTCCACATTCACAGGCAACTTCAGCGCCACAGCCGTTTTCAGATAGCCCTCAATGCAAAGGCTCTAGACGCAAATATTGGTGTGAGAGCTAATTCAATCAAGGAAACACTGCATGTTGGTGAAGGGCATATTGAAGAAGGATCAGCCGAGTGGTTCTTGTGGGAGAACAACTCCATTTGGCTCACTAACTTCACACACCATCAGGCTTCCAAGCAGCTCTCAAGGAAACTCAGTTTTCACACTCTATGCTTAGTGCACTTTGAGTGCATTATCTAGGAATGAACCTGTAGAGCATCCCACACAAACGAATGCTCCACATGCGGGTTTCACATGCCACCAACTCCACATTCACAGGCAAATTCAGCGCCACAGCCGTTTTCAGATAGCCCTCAATGCAAAGCCTCTAGACGCAAATATTGGTGTGAGAGCTAATTCAATCAAGGAAACACTGCATGTTGGTGAAGGGCATATTGAAGAAGGATCAGCCGAGTGGTTCTTGTGGGAGAACAACTCCATTTGGCTCACTAACTTCACACACCATCAGGCTTCCAAGCAGCTCTCAAGGAAACTCAGTTTTCACACTCTATGCTTAGTGCCCTTTGTGTGCCTAGGACTGAAATGAAGCTTGGTGAGCATCCCACACAAACGAATGCTCCACATGCGGGTTTCACATGCCACCAACTCCACATTCTCCGGCAACTTCAGCGCCACAGCCGTTTTCAGATAGCCCTCAATGCAAAGGCTCTAGACGCAAATATTGGTGTGAGAGCTAATTCAATCAAGGAAACACTGCACGTTGGTGAAGGACATATTGAAGAAGGATCAGCCGAGTGGTTTTTGTGGGAGAACAACTCCATTTGGCTCACTAACTTCACACACCATCAGGCTTCCAAGCAGCTCTCAAGGAAACTCAGTTTTCACACTCTATGCTTAGTGCCCTTTGTGTGCCTAGGACTGAAATGAAGCTTGGTGAGCATCCCACACAAACGAATGCTCCACATGCGGGTTTCACATGCCACCAACTCCACATTCTCCGGCAACTTCAGCGCCACAGCCGTTTTCAGATAGCCCTCAATGCAAAGGCTCTAGACGCAAATATTGGTGTGAGAGCTAATTCAATCAAGGAAACACTGCACGTTGGTGAAGGACATATTGAAGAAGGATCAGCCGAGTGGTTTTTGTGGGAGAACAACTCCATTTGGCTCACTAACTTCACACACCATCAGGCTTCCAAGCAGCTCTCAAGGAAACTCAGTTTTCACACTCTATGCTTAGTGCCCTTTGAGTGCCTAGGACTGAAATGAAGCTTGGTGAGCATCCCACACAAACGAATGCTCCACATGCGGGTTTCACATGCCACCAACTCCACATTCACAGGCAACTTCAGCGCCACAGCCGTTTTCAGATAGCCCTCAATGCAAAGGCTCTAGACGCAAATATTGGTGTGAGAGCAAATTCAATCAAGGAAACACTGCATGTTGGTGAAGGGCATATTGAAGAAGGATCAGCCGAGTGGTTCTTGTGGGAGAACAACTCCATTTGGCTCACTAACTTCACACACCATCAGGCTTCCAAGCAGCTCTCAAGGAAACTCAGTTTTCACACTCTATGGTTAGTGCCCTTTGTGTGCCTAGGACTGAAATGAAGCTTGGTGAGCATCCCACACAAACGAATGCTCCACATGCGGGTTTCACATGCCACCAACTCCACATTCACAGGCAACTTCAGCGCCACAGCCGTTTTCAGATAGCCCTCAATGCAAAGGCTCTAGACGCAAATATTGGTGTGAGAGCAAATTCAATCAAGGAAACACTGCATGTTGGTGAAGGGCATATTGAAGAAGGATCAGCCGAGTGGTTCTTGTGGGAGAACAACTCCATTTGGCTCACTAACTTCACACACCATCAGGCTTCCAAGCAGCTCTCAAGGAAACTCAGTTTTCACACTCTATGCTTAGTGCCCTTTGAGTGCCTAGGACTGAAATGAAGCTTGGTGAGCATCCCACACAAACGAATGCTCCACATGCGGGTTTCACATGCCACCAACTCCACATTTTCAAGCAACTTCTGCGCCACAGGCATTTTCAGATAGCCCTCAATGCAAAGGCTCTAGACGCAAATACTGGTGTGAGAGCTAATTCAATCAAGGAAACACTGCATGTTGGTGAAGGGCATATTGAAGAAGGATCAGCCGAGTGGTTCTTGTGGGAGAACAACTCCATTTGGCTCACTAACTTCACACACCATCAGGCTTCCAAGCAGCTCTCAAGGAAACTCAGTTTTCACACTCTATGCTTAGTGCCCTTTGAGTGCCTAGGACTGAAATGAAGCTTGGTGAGCATCCCACACAAACGAATGCTCCACATGCGGGTTTCACATGCCACCAACTCCACATTCACAGGCAACTTCAGCGCCACAGCCGTTTTCAGATAGCCCTCAATGCAAAGGCTCTAGACGCAAATATTGGTGTGAGAGCTAATTCAATCAAGGAAACACTGCATGTTGGTGAAGGGCATATTGAAGAAGGATCAGCCGAGTGGTTCTTGTGGGAGAACAACTCCATTTGGCTCACTAACTTCACACACCATCAGGCTTCCAAGCAGCTCTCAAGGAAACTCAGTTTTCACACTCTATGCTTAGTGCACTTTGAGTGCATTATCTAGGAATGAACCTGGTTGAGCATCCCACACAAACGAATGCTCCACATGCGGGTTTCACATGCCACCAACTCCACATTCTCAGGCAACTTCAGCGCCACAGCCGTTTTCAGATAGCCCTCAATGCAAAGGCTCTAGACGCAAATATTGGTGTGAGAGCTAATTCAATCAAGGAAACACTGCATGTTGGTGAAGGGCATATTGAAGAAGGATCAGCCGAGTGGTTTTTGTGGGAGAACAACTCCATTTGGCTCACTAACTTCACACACCATCAGGCTTCCAAGCAGCTCTCAAGGAAACTCAGTTTTCACACTATGCTTAGTGCTCTTTGAGTGCATTATCTAGGAATGAACCTGGTAGAGCATCAAACACAAACGAATGCTCCACATGCGGGTTTCACATGCCACCAACTCCACATTCTCAGGCAACTTCAGCGCCACAGCCGTTTTCAGATAGCCCTCAATGCAAAGGCTCTAGACGCAAATATTGGTGTGAGAGCTAATTCAATCAAGGAAACACTGCATGTTGGTGAAGGGCATATTGAAGAAGGATCAGCCGAGTGGTTTTTGTGGGAGAACAACTCCATTTGGCTCACTAACTTCACACACCATCAGGCTTCCAAGCAGCTCTCAAGGAAACTCAGTTTTCACACTCTATGCTTAGTGCCCTTTGAGTGCCTAGGACTGAAATGAAGCTTGGTGAGCATCCCACACAAACGAATGCTCCACATGCGGGTTTCACATGCCACCAACTCCACATTCACAGGCAACTTCAGCGCCACAGCCGTTTTCAGATAGCCCTCAATGCAAAGGCTCTAGACGCAAATATTGGTGTGAGAGCAAATTCAATCAAGGAAACACTGCATGTTGGTGAAGGGCATATTGAAGAAGGATCAGCCGAGTGGTTCTTGTGGGAGAACAACTCCATTTGGCTCACTAACTTCACACACCATCAGGCTTCCAAGCAGCTCTCAAAGAAACTCAGTTTTCACACTCTATGCTTACTGCCCTTTGAGTGCCAAGGTCTGAAATGAAGCTTGGTGAGCATCCCACACAAACGAATGCTCCACATGCGGGTTTCACATGCCACCAACTCCACATTCACAGGCAACTTCAGCGCCACAGCCGTTTTCAGATAGCCCTCAATGCAAAGGCTCTAGACGCAAATATTGGTGTGAGAGCTAATTCAATCAAGGAAACACTGCATGTTGGTGAAGGGCATATTGAAGAAGGATCAGCCGAGTGGTTCTTGTGGGAGAACAACTCCATTTGGCTCACTAACTTCACACACCATCAGGCTTCCAAGCAGCTCTCAAGGAAACTCAGTTTTCACACTCTATGCTTAGTGCACTTTGAGTGCATTATCTAGGAATGAACCTGGTAGAGCATCCCACACAAACGAATGCTCCACATGCGGGTTTCACATGCCACCAACTCCACATTCACAGGCAACTTCAGCGCCACAGCCGTTTTCAGATAGCCCTCAATGCAAAGGCTCTAGACGCAAATATTGGTGTGAGAGCTAATTCAATCAAGGAAACACTGCATGTTGGTGAAGGGCATATTGAAGAAGGATCAGCCGAGTGGTTCTTGTGGGAGAACAACTCCATTTGGCTCACTAACTTCAGACACCATCAGGCTTCCAAGCAGCTCTCAAGGAATCTCAGTTTTCACACTCTATGCTTAGTGCCCTTTGAGTGCCTAGGACTGAAATGAAGCTTGCTGAGCATCCCACACAAACGAATGCTCCACATGCGGGTTTCACATGCCACCAACTCCACATTCACAGGCAACTTCAGCGCCACAGCCGTTTTCAGATAGCCCTCAATGCAAAGGCTCTAGACGCAAATATTGGTGTGAGAGCTAATTCAATCAAGGAAACACTGCATGTTGGTGAAGGGCATATTGAAGAAGGATCAGCCGAGTGGTTCTTGTGGGAGAACAACTCCATTTGGCTCACTAACTTCACACACCATCAGGCTTCCAAGCAGCTCTCAAGGAAACTCAGTTTTCACACTCTATGCTTAGTGCACTTTGAGTGCATTATCTAGGAATGAACCTGTAGAGCATCCCACACAAACGAATGCTCCACATGCGGGTTTCACATGCCACCAACTCCACATTCACAGGCAAATTCAGCGCCACAGCCGTTTTCAGATAGCCCTCAATGCAAAGCCTCTAGACGCAAATATTGGTGTGAGAGCTAATTCAATCAAGGAAACACTGCATGTTGGTGAAGGGCATATTGAAGAAGGATCAGCCGAGTGGTTCTTGTGGGAGAACAACTCCATTTGGCTCACTAACTTCACACACCATCAGGCTTCCAAGCAGCTCTCAAGGAAACTCAGTTTTCACACTCTATGCTTAGTGCCCTTTGTGTGCCTAGGACTGAAATGAAGCTTGGTGAGCATCCCACACAAACGAATGCTCCACATGCGGGTTTCACATGCCACCAACTCCACATTCACAGGCAACTTCAGCGCCACAGCCGTTTTCGGATAGCCCTCAATGCAAGGGCTCTAGACGCAAATATTGGTGTGAGAGCTAATTCAATCAAGGAAACACTGCATGTTGGTGAAGGGCATATTGAAGAAGGATCAGCCGAGTGGTTCTTGTGGGAGAACAACTCCATTTGGCTCACTAACTTCACACACCATCAGGCTTCCAAGCAGCTCTCAAGGAAACTCAGTTTTCACACTCTATGCTTAGTGCCCTTTGAGTGCCTAGGACTGAAATGAAGCTTGGTGAGCATCCCACACAAACGAATGCTCCACATGCGGGTTTCACATGCCACCAACTCCACATTCTCAGGCAACTTCAGCGCCACAGCCGTTTTCAGATAGCCCTCAATGCAAAGGCTCTAGACGCAAATATTGGTGTGAGACCTAATTCAATCAAGGAAACACTGCATGTTGGTGAAGGGCATATTGAAGAAGGATCAGCCGAGTGGTTCTTGTGGGAGAACAACTCCATTTGGCTCACTAACTTCACACACCATCAGGCTTCCAAGCAGCTCTCAAGGAAACTCAGTTTTCACACTCTATGCTTAGTGCCCTTTGAGTGCCTAGGACTGAAATGAAGCTTGGTGAGCATCCCACACAAACGAATGCTCCACATGCGGGTTTCACATGCCACCAACTCCACATTCACAGGCAACTTCAGCGCCACAGCCATTTTCAGATAGCCCTCAATGCAAAGGCTCTAGACACAAATATTGGTGTGAGAGCTAATTCAATCAAGGAAACACTGCATGTTGGTGAAGGGCATATTGAAGAAGGATCAGCCGAGTGGTTCTTGTGGGAGAACAACTCCATTTGGCTCACTAACTTCACACACCATCAGGCTTCCAAGCAGCTCTCAAGGAAACTCAGTTTTCACACTCTATGCTTAGTGCCCTTTGAGTGCATTATCTAGGAATGAACCTGGTAGAGCATCCCACACAAACGAATGCTCCACATGCGGGTTTCACATGCCACCAACTCCACATTCTCAGGCAACTTCAGCGCCACAGCCGTTTTCAGATAGCCCTCAATGCAAAGGCTCTAGACGCAAATATTGGTGTGAGAGCTAATTCAATCAAGGAAACACTGCATGTTGGTGAAGGGCATATTGAAGAAGGATCAGCCGAGTGGTTTTTGTGGGAGAACAACTCCATTTGGCTCACTAACTTCACACACCATCAGGCTTCCAAGCAGCTCTCAAGGAAACTCAGTTTTCACACTCTATGCTTAGTGCCCTTTGAGTGCCTAGGACTGAAATGAAGCTTGGTGAGCATCCCACACAAACGAATGCTCCACATGCGGGTTTCACATGCCACCAACTCCACATTCACAGGCAACTTCTGCGCCACAGGCATTTTCAGATAGCCCTCAATGCAAAGGCTCTAGACGCAAATATTGGTGTGAGAGCTAATTCAATCAAGGAAACACTGCATGTTGGTGAAGGGCATATTGAAGAAGGATCAGCCGAGTGGTTCTTGTGGGAGAACAACTCCATTTGGCTCACTAACTTCACACACCATCAGGCTTCCAAGCAGCTCTCAAGGAAACTCAGTTTTCACACTCTATGCTTAGTGCCCTTTGAGTGCATTATCTAGGAATGAACCTGGTAGAGCATCCCACACAAACGAATGCTCCACATGCGGGTTTCACATGCCACCAACTCCACATTCTCAGGCAACTTCAGCGCCACAGCCGTTTTCAGATAGCCCTCAATGCAAAGCCTCTAGACGCAAATATTGGTGTGAGAGCTAATTCAATCAAGGAAACACTGCATGTTGGTGAAGGGCATATTGAAGAAGGATCAGCCGAGTGGTTTTTGTGGGAGAACAACTCCATTTGGCTCACTAACTTCACACACCATCAGGCTTCCAAGCAGCTCTCAAGGAAACTCAGTTTTCACACTCTATGCTTAGTGCCCTTTGAGTGCCTAGGACTGAAATGAAGCTTGGTGAGCATCCCACACAAACGAATGCTCCACATGCGGGTTTCACATGCCACCAACTCCACATTCACAGGCAACTTCAGCGCCACAGCCGTTTTCAGATAGCCCTCAATGCAAAGGGTCTAGACGCAAATATTGGTGTGAGAGCAAATTCAATCAAAGAAACACTGCATGTTGGTGAAGGGCATATTGAAGAAGGATCAGCCGAGTGGTTCTTGTGGGAGAACAACTCCATTTGGCTCACTAACTTCACACACCATCAGGCTTCCAAGCAGCTCTCAAGGAAACTCAGTTTTCACACTCTATGCTTACTGCCCTTTGAGTGCCAAGGTCTGAAATGAAGCTTGGTGAGCATCCCACACAAACGAATGCTCCACATGCGGGTTTCACATGCCACCAACTCCACATTCACAGGCAACTTCAGCGCCACAGCCGTTTTCAGATAGCCCTCAATGCAAAGGCTCTAGACGCAAATATTGGTGTGAGAGCAAATTCAATCAAGGAAACACTGCATGTTGGTGAAGGGCATATTGAAGAAGGATCAGCCGAGTGGTTCTTGTGGGAGAACAACTCCATTTGGCTCACTAACTTCACACACCATCAGGCTTCCAAGCAGCTCTCAAGGAAACTCAGTTTTCACACTCTATGCTTAGTGCCCTTTGTGTGCCTAGGACTGAAATGAAGCTTGGTGAGCATCCCACACAAACGAATGCTCCACATGCGGGTTTCACAT
Source organism: Ochotona princeps (assembly GCF_030435755.1). Classification (NCBI taxonomy): domain Eukaryota; kingdom Metazoa; phylum Chordata; class Mammalia; order Lagomorpha; family Ochotonidae; genus Ochotona; species Ochotona princeps. The sequence continues at coordinate 30,835 of NW_026696932.1, read as the reverse complement.
GCCACCAACTCCACATTTTCAAGCAACTTCTGCGCCACAGGCATTTTCAGATAGCCCTCAATGCAAAGGCTCTAGACGCAAATATTGGTGTGAGAGCTAATTCAATCAAGGAAACACTGCATGTTGGTGAAGGGCATATTGAAGAAGGATCAGCCGAGTGGTTCTTGTGGGAGAACAACTCCATTTGGCTCACTAACTTCACACACCATCAGGCTTCCAAGTAGCTCTCAAGGAAACTCAGTTTTCACACTATGCTTAGTGCCCTTTGAGTGCATTATCTAGGAATGAACCTGGTAGAGCATCCCACACAAACGAATGCTCCACATGCGGGTTTCACATGCCACCAACTCCACATTCAGAGGCAACTTCAGCGCCACAGCCGTTTTCAGATAGCCCTCAATGTAAAGGCTCTAGACGCAAATATTGGTGTGAGAGCTAATTCAATCAAGGAAACACTGCATGTTGGTGAAGGGCATATTGAAGAAGGATCAGCCGAGTGGTTTTTGTGGAAGAACAACTCCATTTGGCTCACTAACTTCACACACCATCAGGCTTCCAAGCAGCTCTCAAGGAAACTCAGTTTTCACACTCTATGCTTAGTGCCCTTTGAGTGCCTAGGACTGAAATGAAGCTTGGTGAGCATCCCACACAAACGAATGCTCCACATGCGGGTTTCACATGCCACCAACTCCACATTCACAGGCAACTTCAGCGCCACAGCCGTTTTCAGATAGCCCTCAATGCAAAGGCTCTAGACGCAAATATTGGTGTGAGAGCTAATTCAATCAAGGAAACACTGCATGTTGGTGAAGGGCATATTGAAGAAGGATCAGCCGAGTGGTTCTTGTGGGAGAACAACTCCATTTGGCTCACTAACTTCACACACCATCAGGCTTCCAAGCAGCTCTCAAGGAAACTCAGTTTTCACACTCTATGCTTACTGCCCTTTGAGTGCCAAGGTCTGAAATGAAGCTTGGTGAGCATCCCACACAAACGAATGCTCCACATGCGGGTTTCACATGCCACCAACTCCACATTCTCAGGCAACTTCAGCGCCACAGCCGTTTTCAGATAGCCCTCAATGCAAAGGCTCTAGACGCAAATATTGGTGTGAGAGCAAATTCAATCAAGGAAACACTGCATGTTGGTGAAGGGCATATTGAAGAAGGATCAGCCGAGTGGTTCTTGTGGGAGAACAACTCCATTTGGCTCACTAACTTCACACACCATCAGGCTTCCAAGCAGCTCTCAAGGAAACTCAGTTTTCACACTCTATGCTTACTGCCCTTTGAGTGCCAAGGTCTGAAATGAAGCTTGGTGAGCATCCCACACAAACGAATGCTCCACATGCGGGTTTCACATGCCACCAACTCCACATTCACAGGCAACTTCAGCGCCACAGCCGTTTTCAGATAGCCCTCAATGCAAAGGCTCTAGACGCAAATATTGGTGTGAGAGCAAATTCAATCAAGGAAACACTGCATGTTGGTGAAGGGCATATTGAAGAAGGATCAGCCGAGTGGTTCTTGTGGGAGAACAACTCCATTTGGCTCACTAACTTCACACACCATCAGGCTTCCAAGCAGCTCTCAAGGAAACTCAGTTTTCACACTCTATGCTTAGTGCCCTTTGTGTGCCTAGGACTGAAATGAAGCTTGGTGAGCATCCCACACAAACGAATGCTCCACATGCGGGTTTCACATGCCACCAACTCCACATTTTCAAGCAACTTCTGCGCCACAGCCGTTTTCAGATAGCCCTCAATGCAAAGGCTCTAGACGCAAATATTGGTGTGAGAGCTAATTCAATCAAGGAAACACTGCATGTTGGTGAAGGGCATATTGAAGAAGGATCAGCCGAGTGGTTCTTGTGGGAGAACAACTCCATTTGGCTCACTAACTTCACACACCATCAGGCTTCCAAGCAGCTCTCAAGGAAACTCAGTTTTCACACTCTATGCTTAGTGCCCTTTGAGTGCCTAGGACTGAAATGAAGCTTGGTGAGCATCCCACACAAACGAATGCTCCACATGCGGGTTTCACATGCCACCAACTCCACATTCACAGGCAACTTCAGCGCCACAGCCGTTTTCAGATAGCCCTCAATGCAAAGGCTCTAGACGCAAATATTGGTGTGAGAGCTAATTCAATCAAGGAAACACTGCATGTTGGTGAAGGGCATATTGAAGAAGGATCAGCCGAGTGGTTCTTGTGGGAGAACAACTCCATTTGGCTCACTAACTTCACACACCATCAGGCTTCCAAGCAGCTCTCAAGGAAACTCAGTTTTCACACTCTATGCTTAGTGCCCTTTGAGTGCATTATCTAGGAATGAACCTGGTAGAGCATCCCACACAAACGAATGCTCCACATGCGGGTTTCACATGCCACCAACTCCACATTCTCAGGCAACTTCAGCGCCACAGCCGTTTTCAGATAGCCCTCAATGCAAAGGCTCTAGACGCAAATATTGGTGTGAGAGCTAATTCAATCAAGGAAACACTGCATGTTGGTGAAGGGCATATTGAAGAAGGATCAGCCGAGTGGTTTTTGTGGGAGAACAACTCCATTTGGCTCACTAACTTCACACACCATCAGGCTTCCAAGCAGCTCTCAAGGAAACTCAGTTTTCACACTATGCTTAGTGCCCTTTGAGTGCATTATCTAGGAATGAACCTGGTAGAGCATCCCACACAAACGAATGCTCCACATGCGGGTTTCACATGCCACCAACTCCACATTCAGAGGCAACTTCAGCGCCACAGCCGTTTTCAGATAGCCCTCAATGCAAAGGCTCTAGACGCAAATATTGGTGTGAGAGCTAATTCAATCAAGGAAACACTGCATGTTGGTGAAGGGCATATTGAAGAAGGATCAGCCGAGTGGTTTTTGTGGGAGAACAACTCCATTTGGCTCACTAACTTCACACACCATCAGGCTTCCAAGCAGCTCTCAAGGAAACTCAGTTTTCACACTCTATGCTTACTGCCCTTTGAGTGCCAAGGTCTGAAATGAAGCTTGGTGAGCATCCCACACAAACGAATGCTCCACATGCGGGTTTCACATGCCACCAACTCCACATTCACAGGCAACTTCAGCGCCACAGCCGTTTTCAGATAGCCCTCAGTGCAAAGGCTCTAGACGCAAATATTGGTGTGAGAGCAAATTCAATCAAGGAAACACTGCATGTTGGTGAAGGGCATATTGAAGAAGGATCAGCCGAGTGGTTCTTGTGGGAGAACAACTCCATTTGGCTCACTAACTTCACACACCATCAGGCTTCCAAGCAGCTCTCAAGGAAACTCAGTTTTCACGCTCTATGCTTAGTGCCCTTTGTGTGCCTAGGACTGAAATGAAGCTTGGTGAGCATCCCACACAAACGAAGGCTCCACATGCGGGTTTCACATGCCACCAACTCCACATTCACAGGCAACTTCAGCGCCACAGCCGTTTTCAGATAGCCCTCAGTGCAAAGGCTCTAGACGCAAATATTGGTGTGAGAGCTAATTCAATCAAGGAAACACTGCATGTTGGTGAAGGACATATTGAAGAAGGATCAGCCGAGTGGTTCTTGTGGGAGAACAACTCCATTTGGCTCACTAACTTCACACACCATCAGGCTTCCAAGCTGCTCTCAAGGAAACTCAGTTTTCACACTCTATGCTTAGTGCCCTTTGAGTGCATTATCTAGGAATGAACCTGGTAGAGCATCCCACACAAACGAATGCTCCACATGCGGGTTTCACATGCCACCAACTCCACATTTTCAAGCAACTTCTGCGCCACAGGCATTTTCAGATAGCCCTCAATGCAAAGGCTCTAGACGCAAATATTGGTGTGAGAGCTAATTCAATCAAGGAAACACTGCATGTTGGTGAAGGGCATATTGAAGAAGGATCAGCCGAGTGGTTCTTGTGGGAGAACAACTCCATTTGGCTCACTAACTTCAGACACCATCAGGCTTCCAAGCAGCTCTCAAGGAAACTCAGTTTTCACACTCTATGCTTAGTGCCCTTTGAGTGCCTAGGACTGAAATGAAGCTTGGTGAGCATCCCACACAAACGAATGCTCCACATGCGGGTTTCACATGCCACCAACTCCACATTCACAGGCAACTTCTGCGCCACAGCCGTTTTCAGATAGCCCTCAATGCAAAGGCTCAAGACGCAAATATTGGTGTGAGAGCTAATTCAATCAAGGAAACACTGCATGTTGGTGAAGGGCATATTGAAGAAGGATCAGCCGAGTGGTTCTTGTGGGAGAACAACTCCATTTGGCTCACTAACTTCACACACCATCAGCCTTCCAAGCAGCTCTCAAGGAAACTCAGTTTTCACACTCTATGCTTAGTGCCCTTTGAGTGCCTAGGACTGAAATGAAGCTTGCTGAGCATCCCACACAAACGAATGCTCCACATGCGGGTTTCACATGCCACCAACTCCACATTCACAGGCAACTTCAGCGCCACAGCCGTTTTCAGATAGCCCTCAATGCAAAGGCTCTAGACGCAAATATTGGTGTGAGAGCTAATTCAATCAAGGAAACACTGCATGTTGGTGAAGGGCATATTGAAGAAGGATCAGCCGAGTGTTTCTTGTGGAGAACAACTCCATTTGGCTCACTAACTTCACACACCATCAGGCTTCCAAGCAGCTCTCAAGGAAACTCAGTTTTCACACTCTATGTTTAGTGCCGTTTGAGTGCATTATCTAGGAATGAACCAGGTAGAGCATCCCACACAAACGAATGCTCCACATGCGGGTTTCACATGCCACCAACTCCACATTCACAGGCAAATTCAGCGCCACAGCCGTTTTCAGATAGCCCTCAATGCAAAGGCTCTAGACGCAAATATTGGTGTGAGAGCTAATTCAATCAAGGAAACACTGCATGTTGGTGAAGGGCATATTGAAGAAGGATCAGCCGAGTGGTTCTTGTGGGAGAACAACTCCATTTGGCTCACTAACTTCACACACCATCAGCCTTCCAAGCAGCTCTCAAGGAAACTCAGTTTTCACACTCTATGCTTAGTGCCCTTTGAGTGCCAAGGTCTGAAATGAAGCTTGGTGAGCATCCCACACAAACGAATGCTCCACATGCGGGTTTCACATGCCACCAACTCCACATTCACAGGCAACTTCAGCGCCACAGCCGTTTTCAGATAGCCCTCAATGCAAAGGCTCTAGACGCAAATATTGGTGTGAGAGCAAATTCAATCAAGGAAACACTGCATGTTGGTGAAGGGCATATTGAAGAAGGATCAGCCGAGTGGTTCTTGTGGGAGAACAACTCCATTTGGCTCACTAACTTCACACACCATCAGGCTTCCAAGCAGCTCTCAAGGAAACTCAGTTTTCACACTCTATGCTTAGTGCCCTTTGTGTGCCTAGGACTGAAATGAAGCTTGGTGAGCATCCCACACAAACGAATGCTCCACATGCGGGTTTCACATGCCACCAACTCCACATTTTCAAGCAACTTCTGCGCCACAGGCATTTTCAGATAGCCCTCAATGCAAAGGCTCTAGACGCAAATATTGGTGTGAGAGCTAATTCAATCAAGGAAACACTGCATGTTGGTGAAGGGCATATTGAAGAAGGATCAGCCGAGTGGTTCTTGTGGGAGAACAACTCCATTTGGCTCACTAACTTCAGACACCATCAGGCTTCCAAGCAGCTCTCAAGGAAACTCAGTTTTCACACTCTATGCTTAGTGGCCTTTGTGTGCCTAGGACTGAAATGAAGCTTGGTGAGCATCCCACACAAACGAATGCTCCACATGCGGGTTTCACATGCCACCAACTCCACATTTTCAAGCAACTTCTGCGCCACAGGCATTTTCAGATAGCCCTCAATGCAAAGGCTCTAGACGCAAATATTGGTGTGAGAGCTAATTCAATCAAGGAAACACTGCATGTTGGTGAAGGGCATATTGAAGAAGGATCAGCCGAGTGGTTCTTGTGGGAGAACAACTCCATTTGGCTCACTAACTTCACACACCATCAGGCTTCCAAGCAGCTCTCAAGGAATCTCAGTTTTCACACTCTATGCTTAGTGCCCTTTGAGTGCCTAGGACTGAAATGAAGCTTGCTGAGCATCCCACACAAACGAATGCTCCACATGCGGGTTTCACATGCCACCAACTCCACATTCACAGGCAACTTCAGCGCCACAGCCGTTTTCAGATAGCCCTCAATGCAAAGGCTCTAGACGCAAATATTGGTGTGAGAGCTAATTCAATCAAGGAAACACTGCATGTTGGTGAAGGGCATATTGAAGAAGGATCAGCCGAGTGTTTCTTGTGGGAGAACAACTCCATTTGGCTCACTAACTTCACACACCATCAGGCTTCCAAGCAGCTCTCAAGGAAACTCAGTTTTCACACTCTATGCTTAGTGCCCTTTGTGTGCCTAGGACTGAAATGAAGCTTGGTGAGCATCCCACACAAACGAATGCTCCACATGCGGGTTTCACATGCCACCAACTCCACATTTTCAAGCAACTTCTGCGCCACAGGCATTTTCAGATAGCCCTCAATGCAAAGGCTCTAGACGCAAATATTGGTGTGAGAGCTAATTCAATCAAGGAAACACTGCATGTTGGTGAAGGGCATATTGAAGAAGGATCAGCCGAGTGGTTCTTGTGGGAGAACAACTCCATTTGGCTCACTAACTTCACACACCATCAGGCTTCCAAGCAGCTCTCAAGGAAACTCAGTTTTCAGACTCTATGCTTAGTGCCCTTTGAGTGCATTATCTAGGAATGAACCTGGTAGAGCATCCCACACAAACGAATGCTCCACATGCGGGTTTCACATGCCACCAACTCCACATTCTCAGGCAACTTCAGCGCCACAGCCGTTTTCAGATAGCCCTCAATGCAAAGGCTCTAGACGCAAATATTGGTGTGAGAGCTGATTCAATCAAGGAAACACTGCATGTTGGTGAAGGGCATATTGAAGAAGGATCAGCCGAGCGGTTCTTGTGGGAGAACAACTCCATTTGGCTCACTAACTTCACACACCATCAGGCTTCCAAGCAGCTCTCAAGGAAACTCAGTTTTCACACTCTATGCTTAGTGCCCTTTGAGTGCCTAGGACTGAAATGAAGCTTGGTGAGCATCCCACACAAACGAATGCTCCACATGCGGGTTCCACATGCCACCAACTCCACATTCACAGGCAACTTCAGCGCCACAGCCATTTTCAGATAGCCCTCAATGCAAAGGCTCTAGACGCAAATATTGGTGTGAGAGCTAATTCAATCAAGGAAACACTGCATGTTGGTGAAGGGCATATTGAAGAAGGATCAGCCGAGTGTTTCTTGTGGGAGAACAACTCCATTTGGCTCACTAACTTCACACACCATCAGGCTTCCAAGCAGCTCTCAAGGAAACTCAGTTTTCACACTCTATGCTTAGTGCCCTTTGAGTGCATTATCTAGGAATGAACCTGATAGAGCATCCCACACAAACGAATGCTCCACATGCGGGTTTCACATGCCACCAACTCCACATTCTCAGGCAACTTCAGTGCCACAGCCATTTTCAGATAGCCCTCAATGCAAAGGCTCTAGACGCAAATATTGGTGTGAGAGCTAATTCAATCAAGGAAACACTGCATGTTGGTGAAGGGCATATTGAAGAAGAATCAGCCTAGTGGTTCTTGTGGGAGAACAACTCCATTTGGCTCACTAACTTCACACACCATCAGGCTTCCAAGCAGCTCTCAAGGAAACTCAGTTTTCACACTCTATGCTTAGTGCCCTTTGAGTGCCTAGGACTGAAATGAATCTTGGTGAGCATCCCACACAAACGAATGCTCCACATGCGGGTTTCACATGCCACCAACTCCACATTCTCAGGCAACTTTAGCGTCACAGCCATTTTCAGATAGCCCTCAATGCAAAGGCTCTAGACGCAAATATTGGTGTGAGAGCTAATTCAATCAAGGAAACACTGCATGTTGGTGAAGGGCATATTGAAGAAGGATCAGCCGAGTGGTTCTTGTGGGAGAACAACTCCATTTGGCTCACTAACTTCACACACCATCAGGCTTCCAAGCAGCTCTCAAGGAAACTCAGTTTTCACACTCTATGCTTAGTGCCCTTTGAGTGCATTATCTAGGAATGAACCTGGTAGAGCATCCCACACAAACGAATGCTCCACATGCGGGTTTCACATGCCACCAACTCCACATTCTCAGGCAACTTCAGCGCCACAGCCGTTTTCAGATAGCCCTCAATGCAAAGGCTCTAGACGCAAATATTGGTGTGAGAGCTAATTCAATCAAGGAAACACTGCATGTTGGTGAAGGGCATATTGAAGAAGGATCAGCCGAGCGGTTCTTGTGGGAGAACAACTCCATTTGGCTCACTAACTTCACACACCATCAGGCTTCCAAGCAGCTCTCAAGGAAACTCAGTTTTCACACTCTATGCTTAGTGCCCTTTGAGTGCCTAGTACTGAAATGAAACTTGGTGAGCATCCCACACAAACGAATGCTCCACATGCGGGTTCCACATGCCACCAACTCCACTTTCACAGGAAAATTCAGCGCCACAGCCATTTTCAGATAGCCCTCAATGCAAAGGCTCTAGACGCAAATATTGGTGTGAGAGCTAATTCAATCAAGGAAACACTGCATGTTGGTGAAGGGCATATTGAAGAAGGATCAGCCGAGTGGTTCTTGTGGGAGAACAACTCCATTTGGCTCACTAACTTCACACACCATCAGGCTTCCAAGCAGCTCTCAAGGAAACTCAGTTTTCACACTCTATGCTTAGTGCCCTTTGAGTGCCTAGGACTGAAATGAAGCTTGGTGAGCATCCCACACAAACGAATGCTCCACATGCGGGTTTCACATGCCACCAACTCCACATTCACAGGCAACTTCAGCGCCACAGCCATTTTCAGATAGCCCTCAATGCAAAGGCTCTAGACACAAATATTTGTGTGAGAGCTAATTCAATCAAGGAAACACTGCATGTTGGTGAAGGGCATATTGAAGAAGGATCAGCCGAGTGGTTCTTGTGGGAGAACAACTCCATTTGGCTCACTAACTTCACACACCATCAGGCTTCCAAGCAGCTCTCAAGGAAACTCAGTTTTCACACTCTATGCTTAGTGCCCTTTGAGTGCCAAGGACTGAGATGAAACTTGGTGAGCATCCCACACAAACGAATGCTCCACATGCGCGTTTCACATGCCACCAACTCCAAATTCACAGGCAACTTCAGCGCCACAGGTGTTTTCAGATAGCCCTCAATGCAAAGGCTCTAGACGCAAATATTGGTATGAGAGCTAATTCAATCAAGGAAACACTGCATGTTGGTGAAGGGCATATTGAAGAAGGATCAGCCGAGTGGTTCTTGTGGGAGAACAACTCCATTTGGCTCACTAACTTCACACACCATCAGGCTTCCAAGCAGCTCTCAAGGAAACTCAGTTTTCACACTCTATGCTTAGTGCCCTTTGAGTGCCAAGGACTGAGATGAAGCTTGGTGAGCATCCCACACAAGCGAATGCTCCACATGCGGGTTTCACATGCCACCAACTCCAAATTCACAGGCAACTTCAGCGCCACAGGTGTTTTCAGATAGCCCTCAATGCAAAGGCTCTAGACGCAAATATTGGTGTGAGAGCTAATTCAATCAAGGAAACACTGCATGTTGGTGAAGGGCATACTGAAGAAGGATCAGCCGAGTGTTTCTTGTGGGAGAACAACTCCATTTGGCTCACTAACTTCACACACCATCAGGCTTCCAAGCAGCTCTCAAGGAAACTCAGTTTTCACACTCTATGCTTAGTGCCCTTTGAGTGCATTATCTAGGAATGAACCTGGTAGAGCATCCCACACAAACGAATGCTCCACATGCGGGTTTCACATGCCACCAACTCCACATTCTCAGGCAACTTCAGTGCCACAGCCATTTTCAGATAGCCCTCAATGCAAAGGCTCTAGACGCAAATATTGGTGTGAGAGCTAATTCAATCAAGGAAACACTGCATGTTGGTGAAGGGCATATTGAAGAAGAATCAGCCTAGTGGTTCTTGTGGGAGAACAACTCCATTTGGCTCACTAACTTCACACACCATCAGGCTTCCAAGCAGCTCTCAAGGAAACTCAGTTTTCACACTCTATGCTTAGTGCCCTTTGAGTGCCTAGGACTGAAATGAATCTTGGTGAGCATCCCACACAAACGAATGCTCCACATGCGGGTTTCACATGCCACCAACTCCACATTCACAGGCAACTTCAGCGCCACAGCCATTTTCAGATAGCCCTCAATGCAAAGGCTCTAGACGCAAATATTGGTGTGAGAGCTAATTCAATCAAGGAAACACTGCATGTTGGTGAAGGGCATATTGAAGAAGGATCAGCCGAGTGGTTCTTGTGGGAGAACAACTCCATTTGGCTCACTAACTTCACACACCATCAGGCTTCCAAGCAGCTCTCAAGGAAACTCAGTTTTCACCCTCTATGCTTAGTGCCCTTTGAGTGCATTATCTAGGAATGAACCTGGTAGAGCATCCCACACAAACGAATGCTCCACATGCGGGTTCACATGCCACCAACTCCACATTCTCAGGCAACTTCAGCGCCACAGCCGTTTTCAGATAGCCCTCAATGCAAAGGCTCTAGACGCAAATATTGGTGTGAGAGCTAATTCAATCAAGGAAACACTGCATGTTGGTGAAGGGCATATTGAAGAAGGATCAGCCGAGCGGTTCTTGTGGGAGAACAACTCCATTTGGCTCACTAACTTCACACACCATCAGGCTTCCAAGCAGCTCTCAAGGAAACTCAGTTTTCACACTCTATGCTTAGTGCCCTTTGAGTGCCTAGGACTGAAATGAAGCTTGGTGAGCATCCCACACAAACGAATGCTCCACATGCGGGTTCCACATGCCACCAACTCCACATTCACAGGAAAATTCAGCGACACAGCCATTTTCAGATAGCCCTCAATGCAAAGGCTCTAGACGCAAATATTGGTGTGAGAGCTAATTCAATCAAGGAAACACTGCATGTTGGTGAAGGGCATATTGAAGAAGGATCAGCCGAGTGGTTCTTGTGGGAGAACAACTCCATTTGGCTCACTAACTTCACACACCATCAGGCTTCCAAGCAGCTCTCAAGGAAACTCAGTTTTCACACTCTATGCTTAGTGCCCTTTGAGTGCATTATCTAGGAATGAACCTGGTAGAGCATCCCACACAAACGAATGCTCCACATGCGGGTTTCACATGCCACCAACTCCACATTCACAGGCAACTTCAGCGCCACAGCCATTTTCAGATAGCCCTCAATGCAAAGGCTCTAGACGCAAATATTGGTGTGAGAGCTAATTCAATCAAGATAACACTGCATGTTGGTGAAGGGCATATTGAAGAAGGATCAGCCGAGTGGTTCTTGTGGGAGAACAACTCCATTTGGCTCACTAACTTTACACACCATCAGGCTTCCAAGCAGCTCTCAAGGAAACTCAGTTTTCACACGCTATGCTTAGTGCCCTTTGAGTATATTATCTAGGAATGAACCTGGTAGAGCATCCCACACAAACGAATGCTCCACATGCGGGTTTCACATGCCACCAACTCCACATTCACAGGCAACTTCAGCGCCACAGCCGTTTTCAGATAGCCCTCAATGCAAAGGCTCTAGACGCAAATATTGGTGTGAGAGCTAATTCAATCAAGGAAACACTGCATGTTGGTGAAGGGCATATTGAAGAAGGATCAACCAAGTGATCCTTGTGGGAGAACAACTCCATTTGGCTCACTAACTTCACACACCATCAGGCTTCCAAGCAGCTCTCAAGGAAACTCAGTTTTCACACTCTATGCTTAGTGCCCATTGAGTGCATTATCTAGGAATGAACCTGGTAGAGCATCCCACACAAACGAATGCTCCACATGCGGGTTTCACATGCCACCAACTCCACATTCACAGGCAACTTCAGCGCCACAGCCGTTTTCAGATAGCCCTCAATGCAAAGGCTCTAGACGCAAATATTGGTGTGAGAGCTAATTCAATCAAGGAAACACTGCATGTTGGTGAAGGGCATATTGAAGAAGGATCAGCCGAGTGGTTCTTGTGGGAGAACAACTCCATTTGGCTCACTAACTTCACACACCATCAGGCTTCCAAGCAGCTCTCAAGGAAACTCAGTTTTCACACTCTATGCTTAGTGCCCTTTGTGTGCCTAGGACTGAAATGAAGCTTGGTGAGCATCCCACACAAACGAATGCTCCACATGCGGGATCCACATGCCACCAACTCCACATTCTCAGGCAACTTCAGTGCCACAGCCATTTTCAGATAGCACTCAATGCAAAGCCTCTAGATGTAAATATTGGTGTGAGAGCTAATTCAATCAAGGAAACACTGCATGTTGGTGAAGGGCATATTGAAGAAGGATCAACCAAGTGATCCTTGTGCGAGAACAACTCCATTTGGCTCACTAACTTCACACACCATCAGGCTTCCAAGCAGCTCTCAAGGAAACTCAGTTTTCACACTCTATGCTTAGTGCCCTTTCACTGCATTATCTAGGAATGAATCTAGTAGAGCATCCCACACAAACGAATGCTCCACATGCGGGTTTCACATGCCACCAACTCCACATTCACAGGCAACTTCCGCGCCACAGCCGTTTTCAGATAGCCCTCAATGCAAAGGCTCTAGACGCAAATATTGGTGTGAGAGCTAATTCAATCAAGGAACCACTGCATGTTGGTGAAGGGCATATTGAAGAAGGATCAGCCGAGTGGTTCTTGTGGGAGAACAACTCCATTTGGCTCACTAACTTCACACACCATCAGGCTTCCAAGCAGCTCTCAAGGAAACTCAGTTTTCACACTCTATGCTTAGTGCCCTTTGAGTGCCTAGGACTGAAATGAAGCTTGGTGAGCATCCCACACAAACGAATGCTCTACATGCGGGTTTCACATGCCACCAACTCCACATTCACAGGCAACTTCAGCGCCACAGCCATTTTCAGATAGCCCTCAATGCAAAGGCTCTAGACGCAAATATTGGTGTGAGAGCTAATTCAATCAAGGAAACACTGCATGTTGGTGAAGGGCATATTGAAGAAGGATCAGCCGAGTGGTTCTTGTGGGAGAACAACTCCATTTGGCTCACTAACTTCACACACCATCAGGCTTCCAAGCAGCTCTCAAGGAAACTCAGTTTTCACACTCTATGCTTAGTGCCCTTTGAGTGCATTATCTAGGAATGAACCTGGTAGAGCATCCCACACAAACGAATGCTCCACATGCGGGTTTCACATGCCACCAACTCCACATTCTCAGGCAACTTCAGCGCCACAGCCGTTTTCAGATAGCCCTCAATGCAAAGGCTCTAGACGCAAATATTGGTGTGAGAGCTAATTAAATCAAGGAAACACTGCATGTTGGTGAAGGGCATATTGAAGAAGGATCAGCCAAGTAGTTCTTGTGGGAGAACAACTCCATTTGGCTCACTAACTTCACACACCATCAGGCTTCCAAGCAGCTCTCAAGGAAACTCAGTTTTCACACTCTATGCTTAGTGCCCTTTGAGTGCCTAGGACTGAAATGAAGCTTGGTGAGCATCCCACACAAACGAATGCTCCACATGCGGGTTTCACATGCCACCAACTCCACATTCACAGGCAACTTCAGCGCCACAGCCGTTTTCAGATAGCCCTCAATGCAAAGGCTCTAGATGCAAATATTGGTGTGAGAGCTAATTCAATCAAGGAAACACTGCATGTTGGTGAAGGGCATATTGAAGAAGGATCAGCCGAGTGGTTCTTGTGGGAGAACAACTCCATTTGGCTCACTAACTTCACACACCATCAGGCTTCCAAGCAGCTCTCAAGGAAACTCAGTTTTCACACTCTATGCTTAGTGCCCTTTGAGTGCCTAGGACTGAAATGAAGCTTGGTGAGCATCCCACACAAACGAATGCTCCACATGCGGGTTTCACATGCCACCAACTCCACATTCACAGGCAACTTCAGCGCCACAGCCGCATTCAGATAGCCCTCAATGCAAAGGCTCTAGACGCAAATATTGGTGTGAGAGCTAATTCAATCAAGGAAACACTGCATGTTGGTGAAGGACATATTGAAGAAGGATCAACCAAGTGATCCTTGTGCGAGAACAACTCCATTTGGCTCACTAACTTCACACACCATCAGGCTTCCAAGCAGCTCTCAAGGAAACTCAGTTTTCACACTCTATGCTTAGTGCCCTTTCACTGCATTATCTAGGAATGAATCTAGTAGAGCATCCCACACAAACGAATGCTCCACATGCTGGTTTCACATGCCACCAACTCCACATTTTCAAGCAACTTCTGCGCCACAGCCATTTTCAGATAGCCCTCAATGCAAAGGCTCTAGACGCAAATATTGGTGTGAGAGCTAATTCAATCAAGGAAACACTGCATGTTGGTGAAGGGCATATTGAAGAAAGATAACCCGAGTGGTTCTTGTGGGAGAACAACTCCATTTGGCTCACTAACTTCACACACCATCAGGCTTCCAAGCAGCTCTCAAGGAAACTCAGTTTTCACACTCTATGCTTAGTGCCCTTTGTGTGCCTTGGATTGAAATGAAGCTTGGTGAGCATCCCACACAAACGAATGCTCCACATGCGGGTTCCACATGCCACCAACTCCACATTCTCAGGCAACTTCAGCGACACAGCCATTTTCAGATAGCCCTCAATGCAAAGCCTCTAGATGTAAATATTGGTGTGAGAGCTAATTCAATCAAGGAAACACTGCATGTTGGTGAAGGGCATATTGAAGAAGAATCAGCCGAGTAGTTCTTGTGGGAGAACAACTCCATTTGGCTCACTAACTTCACACACCATCAGGCTTCCAAGCAGCTCTCAAGGAAACTCAGTTTTCACACTCTATGCTTAGTGCCCTTTGAGTGCCTAGGACTGAAATGAACCTTGGTGAGCATCCCACACAAACGAATGCTCCACATGCGGGTTTCACATGCCACCAACTCCACATTCTCAGGCAACTGCAGCGCCACAGCCGCTTTCAGATATCCCTCAATGCAAAGGCTCTAGACGCAAATATTGGTGTGAGAGCTAATTCAATCAAGGAAACACTGCATGTTGGTGAAGGGCATATTGAAGAAGGATCAACCAAGTGATCCTTGTGCGAGAACAACTCCATTTGGCTCACTAACTTCACACACCATCAGGCTTCCAAGCAGCTCTCAAGGAAACTCAGTTTTCATACTCTATGCTTAGTGCCCTTTCACTGCATTATCTAGGAATGAATCTAGAGGAGCATCCCACACAAACGAATGCTCCACATGCGGGTTTCACATGCCACCAACTCCACATTCACAGGCAACTTCAGCGCCACAGCCGTTTTCAGATAGCCCTCAATGCAAAGGCTCTAGACGCAAATATTGGTGTGAGAGCTAATTCAATCAAGGAAACACTGCATGTTGGTGAAGGGCATATTGAAGAAAGATAACCCGAGTGGTTCTTGTGGGAAAACAACTCCATTTGGCTCACTAACTTCACACACCATCAGGCTTCCAAGCAGCTCTCAAGGAAACTCAGTTTTCACACTCTATGCTTAGTGCCCTTTGTGTGCCTTGGATTGAAATGAAGCTTGGTGAGCATCCCACACAAACGAATGCTCCATATGCGGGTTCCACATGCCACCAACTCCACATTCACAGGCAACTTCAGCGCCACAGCCATTTTCAGATAGCCCTCAATGCAAAGGCTCTAGATGTAAATATTGGTGTGAGAGCTAATTCAATCAAGGAAACACTGCATGTTGCTGAAGGGCATATTGAAGAAGAATCAGCCGAGTAGTTCTTGTGGGAGAACAACTCCATTTGGCTCACTAACTTCACACACCATCAGGCTTCCAAGCAGCTCTCAAGGAAACTCAGTTTTCACACTCTATGCTTAGTGCCCTTTGAGTGCCTAGGACTGAAATGAAGCTTGGTGAGCATCCCACACAAACGAATGCTCCACATGCGGGTTTCACATGCCACCAACTCCACATTCACAGGCAACTTCAGCGCCACAGCCATTTTCAGATAGCCCTCAATGCAAAGGCTCTAGACGCAAATATTGGTGTGAGAGCTAATTCAATCAAGGAAACACTGCATGTTGGTGAAGGGCATATTGAAGAAGGATCAGCCGAGTGGTTCTTGTGGGAGAACAACTCCATTTGGCTCACTAACTTCACACACCATCAGGCTTCCAAGCAGCTCTCAAGGAAACTCAGTTTTCACACTCTATGCTTAGTGCCCTTTGAGTGCATTATCTAGGAATGAACCTGGTAGAGCATCCCACACAAACGAATGCTCCACATGCGGGTTTCACATGCCACCAACTCCACATTCACAGGCAACTTCAGCGCCACAGCCGTTTTCAGATAGCCCTCAATGCAAAGGCTCTAGACGCAAATATTGGTGTGAGAGCTAATTCAATCAAGGAAACACTGCATGTTGGTGAAGGGCATATTGAAGAAGGATCAGCCGAGTGGTTCTTGTGGGAGAACAACTCCATTTGGCTCACTAACTTCACACACCATCAGGCTTCCAAGCAGCTCTCAAGGAAACTCAGTTTTCACACTCTATGCTTAGTGCCCTTTGAGTGCATTATCTAGGAATGAACCTGGTAGAGCATCCCACACAAACGAATGCTCCACATGCGGGTTTCACATGCCACCAACTCCACATTCACAGGCAACTTCAGCGCCACAGCCGTTTTCAGATAGCCCTCAATGCAAAGGCTCTAGACGCAAATATTGGTGTGAGAGCTAATTCAATCAAGGAAACACTGCATGTTGGTGAAGGGCATATTGAAGAAGGATCAACCAAGTGATCCTTGTGCGAGAACAACTCCATTTGGCTCACTAACTTCACACACCATCAGGCTTCCAAGCAGCTCTCAAGGAAACTCAGTTTTCACCCTCTATGCTTAGTGCCCTTTGAGTGCATTATCTAGGAATGAACCTGGTAGAGCATCCCACACAAACGAATGCTCCACATGCGGGTTTCACATGCCACCAACTCCACATTCACAGGCAACTTCAGCGCCACAGCCGTTTTCAGATAGCCCTCAATGCAAAGGCTCTAGACGCAAATATTGGTGTGAGAGCTAATTCAATCAAGGAAACACTGCATGTTGGTGAAGGGCATATTGAAGAAGGATCAGCCGAGTGGTTCTTGTGGGAGAACAACTCCATTTGGCTCACTAACTTCACACACCATCAGGCTTCCAAGCAGCTCTCAAGGAAACTCAGTTTTCACACTCTATGCTTAGTGCCCTTTGAGTGCCTAGGACTGAAATGAAGCTTGGTAGAGCATCCCACACAAACGAATGCTCCACATGCGGGTTTCACATGCCACCAACTCCACATTCACAGGCAACTTCAGCGCCACAGCCGTTTTCAGATAGCCCTCAATGCAAAGGCTCTAGATGCAAATATTGGTGTGAGAGCTAATTCAATCAAGGAAACACTGCATGTTGGTGAAGGGCATATTGAAGAAGGATCAGCCGAGTGGTTCTTGTGGGAGAACAACTCCATTTGGCTCACTAACTTCACACACCATCAGGCTTCCAAGCAGCTCTCAAGGAAACTCAGTTTTCACACTCTATGCTTAGTGCCCTTTGAGTATATTATCTAGGAATGAACCTGGTAGAGCATCCCACACAAACAAATGCTCCACATGCGGGTTTCACATGCCACCAACTCCACATTCACAGGCAACTTCAGCGCCACAGCCGCTTTCAGATAGCCCTCAATGCAAAGGCTCTAGACGCAAATATTGGTGTGAGAGCTAATTCAATCAAGGAAACACTGCATGTTGGTGAAGGGCATATTGAAGAAGGATCAGCCGAGTGGTTCTTGTGGGAGAACAACTCCATTTGGCTCACTAACTTCACACACCATCAGGCTTCCAAGCAGCTCTCAAGGAAACTCAGTTTTCACCCTCTATGCTTAGTGCCCTTTGAGTGCATTATCTAGGAATGAACCTGGTAGAGCATCCCACACAAACGAATGCTCCACATGCGGGTTTCACATGCCACCAACTCCACATTCACAGGCAACTTCAGCGCCACAGCCGTTTTCAGATAGCCCTCAATGCAAAGGCTCTAGACGCAAATATTGGTGTGAGAGCTAATTCAATCAAGGAAACACTGCATGTTGGTGAAGGGCATATTGAAGAAGGATCAGCCGAGTGGTTCTTGTGGGAGAACAACTCCATTTGGCTCACTAACTTCACACACCATCAGGCATCCAAGCAGCTCTCAAGGAAACTCAGTTTTCACACTCTATGCTTAGTGCCCTTTGAGTGCATTATCTAGGAATGAACCTGGTAGAGCATCCCACACAAACGAATGCTCCACATGCGGGTTTCACATGCCACCAACTCCACATTCACAGGCAACTTCAGCGCCACAGCCATTTTCAGATAGCCCTCAATGCAAAGGCTCTAGACGCAAATATTGGTGTGAGAGCTAATTCAATCAAGGAAACACTGCATGTTGGTGAAGGGCATATTGAAGAAGGATCAGCCGAGTGGTTCTTGTGGGAGAACAACTCCATTTGGCTCACTAACTTCACACACCATCAGGCTTCCAAGCAGCTCTCAAGGAAACTCAGTTTTCACCCTCTATGCTTAGTGCCCTTTGAGTGCATTATCTAGGAATGAACCTGGTAGAGCATCCCACACAAACGAATGCTCCACATGCGGGTTTCACATGCCACCAACTCCACATTCACAGGCAACTTCAGCGCCACAGCCGTTTTCAGATAGCCCTCAATGCAAAGGCTCTAGACGCAAATATTGGTGTGAGAGCTAATTCAATCAAGGAAACACTGCATGTTGGTGAAGGGCATATTGAAGAAGGATCAGCCGAGTGGTTCTTGTGGGAGAACAACTCCATTTGGCTCACTAACTTCACACACCATCAGGCATCCAAGCAGCTCTCAAGGAAACTCAGTTTTCACACTCTATGCTTAGTGCCCTTTGAGTGCATTATCTAGGAATGAACCTGGTAGAGCATCCCACACAAACGAATGCTCCACATGCGGGTTTCACATGCCACCAACTCCACATTCACAGGCAACTTCAGCGCCACAGCCATTTTCAGATAGCCCTCAATGCAAAGGCTCTAGACGCAAATATTGGTGTGAGAGCTAATTCAATCAAGGAAACACTGCATGTTGGTGAAGGGCATATTGAAGAAGGATCAACCAAGTGATCCTTGTGCGAGAACAACTCCATTTGGCTCACTAACTTCACACACCATCAGGCTTCCAAGCAGCTCTCAAGGAAACTCAGTTTCCACACTCTATGCTTAGTGCCCTTTCACTGCATTATCTAGGAATGAATCTAGTAGAGCATCCCACACAAACGAATGCTCCACATGCGGGTTTCACATGTCACCAACTCCACGTTCACAGGCAACTTCAGCACCACAGCCGTTTTCAGATAGCCCTCAATGCAAAGGCTCTAGACGCAAATATTGGTGTGAGAGCTAATTCAATCAAGGAAACACTGCATGTTGGTGAAGGGCATATTGAAGAAAGATAACCCGAGTGGTTCTTGTGGGAGAACAACTCCATTTGGCTCACTAACTTCACACACCATCAGGCTTCCAAGCAGCTCTCAAGGAAACTCAGTTTTCACACTCTATGCTTAGTGCCCTTTGTGTGCCTTGGATTGAAATGAAGCTTGGTGAGCATCCCACACAAACGAATGCTCCACATGCGGGTTCCACATGCCACCAACTCCACATTCACAGGCAACTTCAGTGCCACAGCCATTTTCAGATAGCCCTGAATGCAAAGGCTCTAGATGTAAATATTGGTGTGAGAGCTAATTCAATCAAGGAAACACTGCATGTTGGTGAAGGGCATATTGAAGAAGAATCAGCCGAGTAGTTCTTGTGGGAGAACAACTCCATTTGGCTCACTAACTTCACACACCATCAGGCTTCCAAGCAGCTCTCAAGGAAACTCAGTTTTCACACTCTATGCTTAGTGCCCTTTGAGTGCCTAGGACTGAAATGAAGCTTGGTGAGCATACCACACAAACCAATGCTCCACATGCGGGTTTCACATGCCACCAACTCCACATTCACAGGCAACTTCAGCGCCACAGCCGCTTTCAGATAGCCCTCAATGCAAAGGCTCTAGACGCAAATATTGGTGTGAGAGCTAATTCAATCAAGGAAACACTGCATGTTGGTGAAGGGCATATTGAAGAAGGATCAACCAAGTGATCGTTGTGCGAGAACAACTCCATTTGGCTCACTAACTTCACACACCATCAGGCTTCCAAGCAGCTCTCAAGGAAACTCAGTTTTCACACTCTATGCTTAGTGCCCTTTGAGTGCATTATCTAGGAATGAATCTAGTAGAGCATCCCACACAAACGAATGCTCCACATGCGGGTTTCACATGCCACCAACTCCACATTCACAGGCAACTTCAGCGCCACAGCCGTTTTCAGATAGCCCTCAATGCAAAGGCTCTAGACGCAAATATTGGTGTGAGAGCTAATTCAATCAAGGAAACACTGCATGTTGGTGAAGGGCATATTGAAGAAAGATAACCCGAGTGGTTCTTGTGGGAGAACAACTCCATTTGGCTCACTAACTTCACACACCATCAGGCTTCCAAGCAGCTCTCAAGGAAACTCAGTTTTCACACTCTATGCTTAGTGCCCTTTGTGTGCCTAGGACTGAAATGAAGCTTGGTGAGCATCCCACACAAACGAATGCTCCACATGCGGGTTCCACATGCCACCAACTCCACATTCTCAGGCAACTTCAGCGCCACAGCCATTTTCAGATAGCCCTCAATGCAAAGCCTCTAGATGTAAATATTGGTGTGAGAGCTAATTCAATCAAGGAAACACTGCATGTTGGTGAAGGGCATATTGAAGAAGAATCAGCCGAGTAGTTCTTGTGGGAGAACAACTCCATTTGGCTCACTAACTTCACACACCATCAGGCTTCCAAGCAGCTCTCAAGGAAACTCAGTTTTCACACTCTATGCTTAGTGCCCTTTGAGTGCCTAGGACTGAAATGAAGCTTGGTGAGCATCCCACACAAACGAATGCTCCACATGCGGGTTTCACATGCCACCAACTCCACATTCACAGGCAACTTCAGCGCCACAGCCGTTTTCAGATAGCCCTCAATACAAAGGCTCTAGACGCAAATATTAGTGTGAGAGCTAATTCAATCAAGGAAACACTGCATGTTGGTGAAGGGCATATTGAAGAAGGATCAGCCGAGTGGTTCTTGTGGGAGAACAACTCCATTTGGCTCACTAACTTCACACACCATCAGGCTTCCAAGCAGCTCTCAAGGAAACTCAGTTTTCACACTCTATGCTTAGTGCCCTTTGAGTGCATTATCTAGGAATGAATCTAGTAGAGCATCCCACACAAACGAATGCTCCACATGCGGGTTTCACATGCCACCAACTCCACATTCACAGGCAACTTCAGCGCCACAGCCGTTTTCAGATAGCCCTCAATGCAAAGGCTCTAGACGCAAATATTGGTGTGAGAGCTAATTCAATCAAGGAAACACTGCATGTTGGTGAAGGGCATATTGAAGAAAGATAACCCGAGTGGTTCTTGTGGGAGAACAACTCCATTTGGCTCACTAACTTCACACACCATCAGGCTTCCAAGCAGCTCTCAAGGAAACTCAGTTTTCACACTCTATGCTTAGTGCCCTTTGTGTGCCTAGGACTGAAATGAAGCTTGGTGAGCATCCCACACAAACGAATGCTCCACATGCGGGTTCCACATGCCACCAACTCCACATTCTCAGGCAACTTCAGCGCCACAGCCATTTTCAGATAGCCCTCAATGCAAAGCCTCTAGATGTAAATATTGGTGTGAGAGCTAATTCAATCAAGGAAACACTGCATGTTGGTGAAGGGCATATTGAAGAAGAATCAGCCGAGTAGTTCTTGTGGGAGAACAACTCCATTTGGCTCACTAACTTCACACACCATCAGGCTTCCAAGCAGCTCTCAAGGAAACTCAGTTTTCACACTCTATGCTTAGTGCCCTTTGAGTGCCTAGGACTGAAATGAAGCTTGGTGAGCATCCCACACAAACGAATGCTCCACATGCGGGTTTCACATGCCACCAACTCCACATTCACAGGCAACTTCAGCGCCACAGCCGTTTTCAGATAGCCCTCAATACAAAGGCTCTAGACGCAAATATTAGTGTGAGAGCTAATTCAATCAAGGAAACACTGCATGTTGGTGAAGGGCATATTGAAGAAGGATCAGCCGAGTGGTTCTTGTGGGAGAACAACTCCATTTGGCTCACTAACTTCACACACCATCAGGCTTCCAAGCAGCTCTCAAGGAAACTCAGTTTTCACACTCTATGCTTAGTGCCCTTTGTGTGCCTTGGATTGAAATGAAGCTTGGTGAGCATCCCACACAAACGAATGCTCCACATGCGGGTTCCACATGCCACCAACTCCACATTCACAGGCAACTTCAGTGCCACAGCCATTCTCAGATAGCCCTCAATGCAAAGGCTCTAGATGTAAATATTGGTGTGAGAGCTAATTCAATCAAGGAAACACTGCATGTTGGTGAAGGGCATATTGAAGAAGAATCAGCCGAGTAGTTCTTGTGGGAGAACAACTCCATTTGGCTCACTAACTTCACACACCATCAGGCTTCCAAGCAGCTCTCAAGGAAACTCAGTTTTCACACTCTATGCTTAGTGCCCTTTGAGTGCCTAGGACTGAAATGAAGCTTGGTGAGCATCCCACACAAACGAATGCTCCACATGCGGGTTTCACATGCCACCAACTCCACATTCACAGGCAACTTCAGCGCCACAGCCATTTTCAGATAGCCCTCAATGCAAAGGCTCTAGACGCAAATATTGGTGTGAGAGCTAATTCAATCAAGGAAACACTGCATGTTGGTGAAGGGCATATTGAAGAAGGATCAGCCGAGTGGTTCTTGTGGGAGAACAACTCCATTTGGCTCACTAACTTCACACACCATCAGGCTTCCAAGCAGCTCTCAAGGAAACTCAGTTTTCACACTCTATGCTTAGTGCCCTTTGAGTGCCTAGGACTGAAATGAAGCTTGGTGAGCATCCCACACAAACGAATGCTCCACATGCGGGTTTCACATGCCACCAACTCCACATTCACAGGCAACTTCAGCGCCACAGCCGTTTTCAGATAGCCCTCAATGCAAAGGCTCTAGACGCAAATATTGGTGTGAGAGCTAATTCAATCAAGGAAACACTGCATGTTGGTGAAGGGCATATTGAAGAAGGATCAGCCGAGTGGTTCTTGTGGGAGAACAACTCCATTTGGCTCACTAACTTCACACACCATCAGGCTTCCAAGCAGCTCTCAAGGAAACTCAGTTTTCACACTCTATGCTTAGTGCCCTTTCACTGCATTATCTAGAAATGAACCTGGTAGAGCATCCCACACAAACGAATGCTCCACATGCGGGTTTCACATGCCACCAACTCCACATTCACAGGCAACTTCAGCGCCACAGCCGTTTTCAGATAGCCCTCAATGCAAAGGCTCTAGACGCAAATATTGGTGTGAGAGCTAATTCAATCAAGGAAACACTGCATGTTGGTGAAGGGCATATTGAAGAAGGATCAGCCGAGTGGTTCTTGTGGGAGAACAACTCCATTTGGCTCACTAACTTCACACACCATCAGGCATCCAAGCAGCTCTCAAGGAAAACTCAGTTTTCACACTCTATGCTTAGTGCCCTTTGAGTGCATTATCTAGGAATGAACCTGGTAGAGCATCCCACACAAACGAATGCTCCACATGCGGGTTTCACATGCCACCAACTCCACATTCACAGGCAACTTCAGCGCCACAGCCATTTTCAGATAGCCCTCAATGCAAAGGCTCTAGACGCAAATATTGGTGTGAGAGCTAATTCAATCAAGGAAACACTGCATGTTGGTGAAGGGCATATTGAAGAAGGATCAACCAAGTGATCCTTGTGCGAGAACAACTCCATTTGGCTCACTAACTTCACACACCATCAGGCTTCCAAGCAGCTCTCAAGGAAACTCAGTTTCCACACTCTATGCTTAGTGCCCTTTCACTGCATTATCTAGGAATGAATCTAGTAGAGCATCCCACACAAACGAATGCTCCACATGCGGGTTTCACATGTCACAAACTCCACATTCACAGGCAACTTCAGCGCCACAGCCGTTTTCAGATAGCCCTCAATGCAAAGGCTCTAGACGCAAATATTGGTGTGAGAGCTAATTCAATCAAGGAAACACTGCATGTTGGTGAAGGGCATATTGAAGAAGGATAGGCCGAGTGGTTCTTGTGGGAGAACAACTCCATTTGGCTCACTAACTTCACACACCATCAGGCTTCCAAGCAGCTCTCAAGGAAACTCAGTTTTCACACTCTATGCTTAGTGCCCTTTGTGTGCCTTGGATTGAAATGAAGCTTGGTGAGCATCCCACACAAACGAATGCTCCACATGCGGGTTCCACATGCCACCAACTCCACATTCTCAGGCAACTTCAGTGCCACAGCCATTTTCAGATAGCCCTCAATGCAAAGGCTCTAGATGTAAATATTGGTGTGAGAGCTAATTCAATCAAGGAAACACTGCATGTTGGTGAAGGGCATATTGAAGAAGAATCAGCCGAGTAGTTCTTGTGGGAGAACAACTCCATTTGGCTCACTAACTTCACACACCATCAGGCTTCCAAGCAGCTCTCAAGGAAACTCAGTTTTCACACTCTATGCTTAGTGCCCTTTCACTGCATTATCTAGGAATGAATCTAGTAGAGCATCCCACACAAACGAATGCTCCACATGCGGGTTTCACATGCACCAACTCCACATTCACAGGCAACTTCAGCGCCACAGCCGTTTTCAGATAGCCCTCAATGCAAAGGCTCTAGACGCAAATATTGGTGTGAGAGCTAATTCAATCAAGGAAACACTGCATGTTGGTGAAGGGCATATTGAAGAAAGATAACCCGAGTGGTTCTTGTGGGAGAACAACTCCATTTGGCTCACTAACTTCACACACCATCAGGCTTCCAAGCAGCTCTCAAGGAAACTCAGTTTTCACACTCTATGCTTAGTGCCCTTTGTGTGCCTTGGATTGAAATGAAGCTTGGTGAGCATCCCACACAAACGAATGCTCCACATGCGGGTTCCACATGCCACCAACTCCACATTCTCAGGCAACTTCAGCGCCACAGCCATTTTCAGATAGCCCTCAATGCAAAGCCTCTAGATGTAAATATTGGTGTGAGAGCTAATTCAATCAAGGAAACACTGCATGTTGGTGAAGGGCATATTGAAGAAGAATCAGCCGAGTAGTTCTTGTGGGAGAACAACTCCATTTGGCTCACTAACTTCACACACCATCAGGCTTCCAAGCAGCTCTCAAGGAAACTCAGTTTTCACACTCTATGCTTAGTGCCCTTTGAGTGCCTAGGACTGAAATGAAGCTTGGTTAGCATCCCACACAAACGAATGCTCCACATGCGGGTTTCACATGCCACCAACTCCACATTCACAGGCAACTTCAGCACCACAGCCGCTTTCAGATAGCCCTCAATGCAAAGGCTCTAGACGCAAATATTGGTGTGAGAGCTAATTCAATCAAGGAAACACTGCATGTTGGTGAAGGGCATATTGAAGAAGGATCAACCAAGTGATCCTTGTGCGAGAACAACTCCATTTGGCTCACTAACTTCACACATCATCAGGCTTCCAAGCAGCTCTCAAGGAAACTCAGTTTTCACACTCTATGCTTAGTGCCCTTTCACTGCATTATCTAGGAATGAATCTAGTAGAGCATCCCACACAAACGAATGCTCCACATGCGGGTTTCACATGCCACCAACTCCACATTCACAGGCAACTTCAGCACCACAGCCGTTTTCAGATAGCCCTCAATGCAAAGGCTCTAGACGCAAATATTGGTGTGAGAGCTAATTCAATCAAGGAAACACTGCATGTTGGTGAAGGGCATATTGAAGAAGGATCAGCCGAGTGGTTCTTGTGGGAGAACAACTCCATTTGGCTCACTAACTTCACACACCATCAGGCTTCCAAGCAGCTCTCAAGGAAACTCAGTTTTCACACTCTATGCTTAGTGCCCTTTGAGTGCATTATCTAGGAATGAACCTGGTAGAGCATCCCACACAAACGAATGCTCCACATGCGGGTTTCACATGCCACCAACTCCACATTCACAGGCAACTTCAGCGCCACAGCCATTTTCAGATAGCCCTCAATGCAAAGGCTCTAGACGCAAATATTGGTGTGAGAGCTAATTCAATCAAGGAAACACTGCATGTTGGTGAAGGGCATATTGAAGAAGGATCAGCCGAGTGGTTCTTGTGGGAGAACAACTCCATTTGGCTCACTAACTTCACACACCATCAGGCTTCCAAGCAGCTCTCAAGGAAACTCAGTTTTCACACTCTATGCTTAGTGCCCTTTGAGTGCCTAGGACTGAAATGAAGCTTGGTGAGCATCCCACACAAACGAATGCTCCACATGCGGGTTTCACATGCCACCAACTCCACATTCACAGGCAACTTCAGCGCCACAGCCGTTTTCAGATAGCCCTCAATGCAAAGGCTCTAGACGCAAATATTGGTGTGAGAGCTAATTCAATCAAGGAAACACTGCATGTTGGTGAAGGGCATATTGAAGAAGGATCAGCCGAGTGGTTCTTGTGGGAGAACAACTCCATTTGGCTCACTAACTTCACACACCATCAGGCTTCCAAGCAGCTCTCAAGGAAACTCAGTTTTCACACTCTATGCTTAGTGCCCTTTGAGTGCCAAGGACTGAAATGAAGCTTGGTGAGCATCCCACACAAACGAATGCTCCACATGCGGGTTTCACATGCCACCAACTCCACATTCACAGGCAACTTCAGCGCCACAGCCATTTTCAGATAGCCCTCAATGCAAAGGCTCTAGACGCAAATATTGGTGTGAGAGCTAATTCAATCAAGGAAACACTGCATGTTGGTGAAGGGCATATTGAAGAAGGATCAACCAAGTGATCCTTGTGCGAGAACAACTCCATTTGGCTCACTAACTTCACACACCATCAGGCTTCCAAGCAGCTCTCAAGGAAACTCAGTTTCCACACTCTATGCTTAGTGCCCTTTCACTGCATTATCTAGGAATGAATCTAGTAGAGCATCCCACACAAACGAATGCTCCACATGCGGGTTTCACATGTCACAAACTCCACATTCACAGGCAACTTCAGCGCCACAGCCGTTTTCAGATAGCCCTCAATGCAAAGGCTCTAGACGCAAATATTGGTGTGAGAGCTAATTCAATCAAGGAAACACTGCATGTTGGTGAAGGGCATATTGAAGAAAGATAACCCGAGTGGTTCTTGTGGGAGAACAACTCCATTTGGCTCACTAACTTCACACACCATCAGGCTTCCAAGCAGCTCTCAAGGAAACTCAGTTTTCACACTCTATGCTTAGTGCCCTTTGTGTGCCTTGGATTGAAATGAAGCTTGGTGAGCATCCCACACAAACGAATGCTCCACATGCGGGTTCCACATGCCACCAACTCCACATTCTCAGGCAACTTCAGTGCCACAGCCATTTTCAGATAGCCCTCAATGCAAAGGCTCTAGATGTAAATATTGGTGTGAGAGCTAATTCAATCAAGGAAACACTGCATGTTGGTGAAGGGCATATTGAAGAAGAATCAGCCGAGTAGTTCTTGTGGAGAACAACTCCATTTGGCTCACTAACTTCACACACCATCAGGCTTCCAAGCAGCTCTCAAGGAAACTCAGTTTTCACACTCTATGCTTAGTGCCCTTTCACTGCATTATCTAGGAATGAATCTAGTAGAGCATCCCACACAAACGAATGCTCCACATGCGGGTTTCACATGCCACCAACTCCACATTCACAGGCAACTTCAGCGCCACAGCCGTTTTCAGATAGCCCTCAATGCAAAGGCTCTAGACGCAAATATTGGTGTGAGAGCTAATTCAATCAAGGAAACACTGCATGTTGGTGAAGGGCATATTGAAGAAAGATAACCCGAGTGGTTCTTGTGGGAGAACAACTCCATTTGGCTCACTAACTTCACACACCATCAGGCTTCCAAGCAGCTCTCAAGGAAACTCAGTTTTCACACTCTATGCTTAGTGCCCTTTGTGTGCCTTGGATTGAAATGAAGCTTGGTGAGCATCCCACACAAACGAATGCTCCACATGCGGGTTCCACATGCCACCAACTCCACATTCTCAGGCAACTTCAGCGCCACAGCCATTTTCAGATAGCCCTCAATGCAAAGCCTCTAGATGTAAATATTGGTGTGAGAGCTAATTCAATCAAGGAAACACTGCATGTTGGTGAAGGGCATATTGAAGAAGAATCAGCCGAGTAGTTCTTGTGGGAGAACAACTCCATTTGGCTCACTAACTTCACACACCATCAGGCTTCCAAGCAGCTCTCAAGGAAACTCAGTTTTCACACTCTATGCTTAGTGCCCTTTGAGTGCCTAGGACTGAAATGAAGCTTGGTGAGCATCCCACACAAACGAATGCTCCACATGCGGGTTTCACATGCCACCAACTCCACATTCACAGGCAACTTCAGCGCCACAGCCGCTTTCAGATAGCCCTCAATGCAAAGGCTCTAGACGCAAATATTGGTGTGAGAGCTAATTCAATCAAGGAAACACTGCATGTTGGTCAAGGGCATATTGAAGAAGGATCAACCAAGTGATCCTTGTGCGAGAACAACTCCATTTGGCTCACTAACTTCACACACCATCAGGCTTCCAAGCAGCTCTCAAGGAAACTCAGTTTTCACACTCTATGCTTAGTGCCCTTTCACTGCATTATCTAGGAATGAATCTAGTAGAGCATCCCACACAAACGAATGCTCCACATGCGGGTTTCACATGCCACCAACTCCACATTCACAGGCAACTTCAGCACCACAGCCGTTTTCAGATAGCCCTCAATGCAAAGGCTCTAGACGCAAATATTGGTGTGAGAGCTAATTCAATCAAGGAAACACTGCATGTTGGTGAAGGGCATATTGAAGAAGGATCAGCCGAGTGGTTCTTGTGGGAGAACAACTCCATTTGGCTCACTAACTTCACACACCATCAGGCTTCCAAGCAGCTCTCAAGGAAACTCAGTTTTCACACTCTATGCTTAGTGCCCTTTGAGTGCATTATCTAGGAATGAACCTGGTAGAGCATCCCACACAAACGAATGCTCCACATGCGGGTTTCACATGCCACCAACTCCACATTCACAGGCAACTTCAGCGCCACAGCCATTTTCAGATAGCCCTCAATGCAAAGGCTCTAGACGCAAATATTGGTGTGAGAGCTAATTCAATCAAGGAAACACTGCATGTTGGTGAAGGGCATATTGAAGAAGGATCAGCCGAGTGGTTCTTGTGGGAGAACAACTCCATTTGGCTCACTAACTTCACACACCATCAGGCTTCCAAGCAGCTCTCAAGGAAACTCAGTTTTCACACTCTATGCTTAGTGCCCTTTGAGTGCCTAGGACTGAAATGAAGCTTGGTGAGCATCCCACACAAACGAATGCTCCACATGCGGGTTTCACATGCCACCAACTCCACATTCACAGGCAACTTCAGCGCCACAGCCGTTTGCAGATAGCCCTCAATGCAAAGGCTCTAGACGCAAATATTGGTGTGAGAGCTAATTCAATCAAGGAAACACTGCATGTTGGTGAAGGGCATATTGAAGAAGGATCAGCCGAGTGGTTCTTGTGGGAGAACAACTCCATTTGGCTCACTAACTTCACACACCATCAGGCTTCCAAGCAGCTCTCAAGGAAACTCAGTTTTCACACTCTATGCTTAGTGCCCTTTGAGTGCCAAGGACTGAAATGAAGCTTGGTGAGCATCCCACACAAACGAATGCTCCACATGCGGGTTTCACATGCCACCAACTCCACATTCACAGGTAACTTCAGCGCCACAGCCGTTTTCAGATAGCCCTCAATGCAAAGGCTCTAGACGCAAATATTGGTGTGAGAGCTAATTCAATCAAGGAAACACTGCATGTTGGTGAAGGGCATATTGAAGAAGGATCAACCAAGTGATCCTTGTGCGAGAACAACTCCATTTGGCTCACTAACTTCACACACCATCAGGCTTCCAAGCAGCTCTCAAGGAAACTCAGTTTTCACACTCTATGCTTAGTGCCCTTTGAGTGCATTATCTAGGAATGAATCTAGTAGAGCATCCCACACAAACGAATGCTCCACATGCGGGTTTCACATGCCACCAACTCCACATTCACAGGCAACTTCAGCGCCACAGCCGTTTTCAGATAGCCCTCAATGCAAAGGCTCTAGACGCAAATATTGGTGTGAGAGCTAATTCAATCAAGGAAACACTGCATGTTGGTGAAGGGCATATTGAAGAAGGATCAGCCGAGTGGTTCTTGTGGGAGAACAACTCCATTTGGCTCACTAACTTCACACACCATCAGGCTTCCAAGCAGCTCTCAAGGAAACTCAGTTTTCACACTCTATGCTTAGTGCCCTTTGTGTGCCTTGGATTGAAATGAAGCTTGGTGAGCATCCCACACAAACGAATGCTCCACATGCGGGTTCCACATGCCACCAACTCCACATTCTCAGGCAACTTCAGTGCCACAGCCATTTTCAGATAGCCCTCAATGCAAAGCCTCTAGATGCAAATATTGGTGTGAGAGCTAATTCAATCAAGGAAACACTGCATGTTGGTGAAGGGCATATTGAAGAAGGATC
>NW_026696931.1:0-46374 GCF_030435755.1 Ochotona princeps | reverse complement strand
TGATGCTCTACCAGGTTCATTCCTAGATAATGCACTCCAAGGGCACTAAGCATAGAGTGTGAAAACTGAGTTTCCTTGAGAGCTGCTTGGAAGCCTGAATGGTGTGTGAAGTTAGTGAGCCAAATGGAGTTGTTCTCCCACACAGAACCACTCGGCTGATCCTTCTTCACTATGCCCTTCACCAACATGCAGTGTTTCCTTGATTGAATTAGCTCTCACACCAATATTTGCGTCTAGAGCCTTTGCATTGAGGGCTATCTGAAAACGGCTGTGGCGCTGAAGTTGCCTGAGAATGTGGAGTTGGTGGGCATGTGAAACCCGCATGTGGAGCATTCGTTTGTGTGGGGATGCTCTACCAGTTCATTCCTAGATAATGCACTCAAAGGGCACTAAGCATAGAGTGTGAAAACTGAGTTTCCTTGAGAGCTGCTTGGAAGCCTGATGGTGTGTGAGTTAGTGAGCCAAATGGAGTTGTTCTCCCACAAGAACCACTCGGCTGATCCTTCTTCAATATGCCTTTCACCAACATGCAGTGTTTCCTTGATTGAATAGCTCTCACACAATATTTGCGTCTAGAGCCTTTGCATTGAGGGCTATCTGAAAACGGCTGTGGCGCTGAAGTTGCCTGCGAATGTGGAGTTGGTGGCATGTGAAACCCCGCATGTGGGCATTCGTTTGTGTGGGATGCTCTACCAGGTTCATTCCTAGATAATGCACTCAAAGGGCACTAAGCAAAGAGTGTGAAAACTGAGTTTCCTTGAGAGCTGCTTGGAAGCATGATGGTGTGTGAAGTTAGTGAGCCAAATGGAGTTGTTCTCCCACAAGAACCACTCGGCTGATCTTCTTCAATATGCCCTTCACCAACATGCAGTGTTTCCTGATTGAATTAGCTCTCACACCAATATTTGCGTCTAGAGCCTTTGCATTGAGGGCTATCTGAAAACGGCTGTGGCGCTGAAGTTGCCTGAGAATGTGGAGTTGGTGGCATGTGAAACCCGCATGTGGAGCATTCGTTTGTGTGGGATGCTGAACAAGCTTCATTTCAGTCCTAGGCACACATAGAGCACTAAGCAAAGAGTGTGAAAACTGAGTTTCCTTGAGAGCTGCTTGGAAGCCTGATGGTGTGTGAAGTTAGTGAGCCAAATGGAGTTGTTCTCCCACAAGAACCACTCGGCAGATCCTTCTTCAATATGCCCTTCACCAACATGCAGTGTTGTCCTTGATTGAATTAGCTCTCACACCAATATTGCGTCTAGAGCCTTTGCATTGAGGGCTATCTGAAAACGGCTGTGGCGCTGAAGTTGCCTGAGAATGTGGAGTTGGTGGCATGTGAAACCCGCATGTGGAGCATTCGTTTTGTGTGGGATGCTCTACCAGGTTCATTCCTAGATAATTGCACTCAAAGGGCACTAAGCATAGAGTGTGAAAACTGAGTTCCTTGAGAGCTGCTTGGAAGCCTGATGGTGTGTGAAGTTAGTGAGCCAAATGGAGTTGTTCTCCCACAAGAACCACTCGGCTGATCCTTCTTCAATATGCCCTTCACCAACATGCAGTGTTCCTTGATTGAATTAGCTCTCACACCAATATTTGCGTCTAGAGCCTTTGCATTGAGGGCTATCTGAAAACGGCTGTGGCGCTTGAAGTTGCCTGAGATGTGGAGTTGGTGGCATGTGAAACCCGCATGTGGAGCATTCGTTTGTGTGGGATGCTGACCAAGCTTCATTTCAGTCCTAGGCACACATAGAGCACTATGCAAAGAGTGTGAAAACTGAGTTTCCTTGAGAGCTGCTTGGAAGCCTGATGGTGTGTGAAGTTAGTGAGCCAAATGGAGTTGTTCTCCCACAAGAACCACTCGGCTGATCCTTCTTCAATATGCCCTTCACCAACATGCAGTGTTTCCTTGATTGAATTAGCTCTCACACCAATATTTGCGTCTAGAGCCTTTGCATTGAGGGCTATCTGAAAACGGCTGTGGCGCTGAAGTTGCCTGTGAATGTGGAGTTGGTGGCATGTGAAAACCTCATGTGGAGCATTCGTTTGTGTGGGATGCTCTACCAGGTTCATTCCTAGATAATGCACTCAAAGGGCACTAAGCATAGAGTGTGAAAACTGAGTTTCCTTGAGAGCTGCTTGGAAGCCTGATGGTGTGTGAAGTTAGGTGAGCCAAATGGAGTTGTTCTCCCACAAGAACCACTCGGCTGATCCTTCTTCAATATGCCCTTCACCAACATGCAGTGTTTCCTTGATTGAATTAGCTCTCACACCAATATTTGCGTCTAGAGCCTTTGCATTGAGGGCTATCTGAAAACGGCTGTGGCGCTGAAGTTGCCTGTGATTGTGGAGTTGGTGGCATGTGAAACCCGCATGTGGAGCATTCGTTTGTGTGGGATGCTCTACCAGGTTCATTCCTAGATAATGCACTCAAAGGGCACTAAGCATAGAGTGTGAAAACTGAGTTTAATTGAGAGCTGCTTGGAAGCCTGATGGTGTGTGAAGTTAGTGAGCCAAATGGAGTTGTTCTCCCACAAGAACCACTCGGCTGATCCTTCTTCAATATGCCCTTCACCAACATGCAGTGTTTCCTTGATTGAATTAGCTCTCACACCCCAATATTTGCTCTCTAGAGCCTTTGCATTGAGGGCTATATGAAAACGGCTGTGGCGCTGAAGTTGCCTGTGAATGTGGAGTTGGTGGCATGTGAAACCCACATGTGGAGCATTCGTTTGTGTGGGATGCTCTACCAGGTTCATTCCTAGATAATGCACTCCAAGGGCACTAAGCATAGAGTGTGAAAACTGAGTTTCCTTGAGAGCTGCTTGGAAGCCTGATGGTGTGTGAAGTTAGTGAGCCAAATGGAGTTGTTCTCCCACAAGAACCACTCGGCTGATCCTTCTTCAATATGCCCTTCACCAACATGCAGTGTTTCCTTGATTGAATTAGCTCTCACACCAATATTTGCGTCTAGAGCCTTTGCATTGAGGGCTATCTGAAAACGGCTGTGGCGCTGAAGTTGCCTGAGAATGTGGAGTTGGTGGCATGTGAAACCCGCATGTGGAGCATTCGTTTGTGTGGGATGCTCTACCAGGTTCATTCCTAGATAATGCACTCAAAGGGCACTAAGCATAGAGTGTGAAAACTGAGTTTCCTTGAGAGCTGCTTGGAAGCCTGATGGTGTGTGAAGTTAGTGAGCCAAATGGAGTTGTTCTCCACAAGAACCACTCGGCTGATCCTTCTTCAATATGCCTTTCACCAACATGCAGTGTTTCCTTGATTGAATTAGCTCTCACACCAATATTTGCGTCTAGAGCCTTTGCATTGAGGGCTATCTGAAAACGGCTGTGGCGCTGAAGTTGCCTGCGAATGTGGAGTTGGTGGCATGTGAAACCCGCATGTGGGCATTCGTTTGTGTGGGATGCTCTACCAGGTTCATTCCTAGATAATGCACTCAAAGGGCACTAAGCATAGAGTGTGAAAACTGAGTTTCCTTGAGAGCTGCTTGGAAGCATGATGGTGTGTGAAGTTAGTAAGCCAAATGGAGTTGTTCTCCCACAAGAACCACTCGGCTGATCCTTCTTCAATATGCCCTTCACCAACATGCAGTGTTTCCTTGATTGAATTAGCTCTCACACCAATATTTGCGTCTAGAGCCTTTGCATTGAGGGCTATCTGAAAACGGCTGTGGCGCTGAAGTTGCCTGAGAATGTGGAGTTGGTGCATGTGAAACCCGCATGTGGAGCATTCGTTTGTGTGGGATGCTGAACTAGCTTCATTTCAGTCCTAGGCACACATAGAGCACTAAGCAAAGAGTGTGAAAACTGAGTTTCCTTGAGAGCTGCTTGGAAGCCTGATGGTGTGTGAAGTTAGTGAGCCAAATGGAGTTGTTCTCCCACAAGAACCACTCGGCTGATCCTTCTTCAATATGCCCTTCACCAACATGCAGTGTTTCCTTGATTGAATTAGCTCTCACACCAATATTTGCGTCTAGAGCCTTTGCATTGAGGGCTATCTGAAAACGGCTGTGGCGCTGGAAGTTGCCTGAGAATGTGGAGTTGGTGGCATGTGAAACCCGCATGTGGAGCATTCGTTTGTGTGGGATGCTCTACCAGGTTCATTCCTAGATAATGCACTCAACAGGGCACTAAGCATAGAGTGTGAAAACTGAGTTTCCTTGAGAGCTGCTTGGAAGCCTGATGGTGTGTGAAGTTAGTGAGCCAAATGGAGTTGTTCTCCCACAAGAACCACTCGGCTGATCCTTCTTCAATATGCCTTTCACCAACATGCAGTGTTTCCTTGATTGAATTAGCTCTCACACCAATATTTGCGTCTAGAGCCTTTGCATTGAGGGCTATCTGAAAACGGCTGTGGCGCTGAAGTTGCCTGAGAATGTGGAGTTGGTGGCATGTGAAACCCGCATGTGGAGCATTCGTTTGTGTGGGATGCTCTACCAGGTTCATTCCTAGATAATGCACTCAAAGGGCACTAAGCATAGAGTGTGAAAACTGAGTTTCCTTGAGAGCTGCTTGGAAGCCTGATGGTGAGTGTGAAGTTAGTGAGCCAAATGGAGTTGTTCTGCCACAAGAACCACTCGGCTGATCCTTCTTCAATATGCCCTTCACCTACATGCAGTGGTTTCCTTGATTGAATTAGCTCTCACACCAATATTTGCGTCTAGAGCCTTTGCATTGAGGGCTATCTGAAAACGGCTGTGGCGCTGAAGTTGCCTGAGAATGTGGATTTGGTTGCATGTGAAACCCGCATGTGGAGCATTCGTTTGTGTGGGATGCTGACCAAGCTTCATTTCAGTCCTAGGCACACATAGAGCACTAAGCATAGAGTGTGAAAACTGAGTTTCCTTGAGAGCTGCTTGGAAGCCTGATGGTGTGTGAAGTTAGTGAGCCAAATGGAGTTGTTCTCCCACAAGAACCACTCGGCTGATCCTTCTTCAATATGCCCTTCACCAACATGCAGTGTTTCCTTGATTGAATTAGCTCTCACACCAATATTTGCGTCTAGAGCCTTTGCATTGAGGGCTATCTGAAAACGGCTGTGGCGCTGAAGTTGCCTGAGAATGTGGAGTTGGTGGCATGTGAAACCCCGCATGTGGAGCATTCGTTTGTGTGGGATGCTGGACCAAGCTTCATTCAGTCCCTAGGCACACATAGAGCACTAAGCAAAGAGTGTGAAAACTGAGTTTCCTTGAGAGCTGCTTGGAAGCCTGATGGTGTGTGAAGTTAGTGAGCCAAATGGAGTTGTTCTCCCACAAGAACCACTCGGCTGATCCTTCTTCAATATGCCCTTCACCAACATGCAGTGTTTCCTTGATTGAATTAGCTCTCACACCAATATTTGCGTCTAGAGCCTTTGCATTGAGGGCTATCTGAAAACGGCTGTGGCGCTGAAGTTGCCTGAGAATGTGGAGTTGGTGGCATGTGAAACCCGCATGTGGAGCATTCGTTTGTGTGGGATGCTCTACCAGGTTCATTCCCTAGATAATGCACTCAAAGGGCACTAAGCATAGAGTGTGAAAACTGAGTTCCTTGAGAGCTGCTTGGAAGCCTGATGGTGTGTGAAGTTAGTGAGCCAAATGGAGTTGTTCTCCCACAAGAACCACTCGGCTGACCCTTCTTCAATATGCCCTTCACGAACATGCAGTGTTTCCTTGATTGAATTAGCTCTCACACCAATATTTGCGTCTAGAGCCTTTGCATTGAGGGCTATCTGAAAACGGCTGTGGCGCTGAAGTTGCCTGTGAATGTGGAGTTGGTGGCATGTGAAAAACCGCATGTGGAGCATTCGTTTGTGTGGGATGCTCTACCAGGTTCATTCCTAGATAATGCACTCAAAGGGCACTAAGCATAGAGTGTGAAAACTGAGTTTCCTTGAGAGCTGCTTGGAAGCCTGATGGTGTGTGACAGTTAGTGAGCAAATGGAGTTGTTCTCGCCACAAGAACCACTCGGCTGATCCTTCTTCAATATGCCCTTCACCAACATGCAGTGTTTCCTTGATTGAATTAGCTCTCACACCAATATTTGCGTCTAGAGCCTTTGCATTGAGGGCTATCTGAAAACGGCTGTGGCGCTGAAGTTGCGTGAGAATGTGGAGTTGATGGCATGTGAAACCCGCATGTGGAGCATTCGTTTGTGTGGGATGCTCTTCAGGTTCATTCCTAGATAATGCACTCAAAGGGCTCTAATCATAGAGTGTGAAAACTGAGTTTCCTTGAGAGCTGCTTGGAAGCCTGATGGTGTGTGAAGTTAGTGAGCCAAATGGAGTTGTTCTCCCACAAGAACCACTCGGCTGATCCTTCTTCAATATGCCCTTCACCAACATGCAGTGTTTCCTTGATTGAATTAGCTCTCACACCAATATTTGCGTCTAGAGCCTTTGCATTGAGGGCTATCTGAAAACGCTGTGGCGCTGAGTTGCCTGTGAATGTGGAGTTGGTGGCATGTGAAACCCGCATGTGAGCATTCGTTTTTGTGGGATGCTCTACCAGGTTCATTCCTAGATAATGCACTCAAAGGGCACTAAGCATAGAGTGTGAAAAACTGAGATTCCTTGAGAGCTGCTTGGAAGCCTGATGGTGTGTGAAGTTAGTGAGCCAAATGGAGTTGTTCTCCACAAGAACCACTCGGCTTGATCCTTCTTCAATATGCCCTTCACCAACATGCAGTCGTTTCCTTGATTGAATTAGCTCTCACACCAATATTTGCGTCTAGAGCCCTTTGCATTGAGGGTATCTGCAAACGGCTGTGGCGCTGAAGTTGCCTGTGAATGTGGAGTTGGTGGCATGTGAACACCCGCATGTGGAGCATTCGTTTGTGTGGGATGCTCTACCAGCTTCATTTCAGTCCTAGGTACTCAAAGGGCACTAAGCATAGAGTGTGAAAACTGAGTTTCCTGAGAGCTGCTTGGAAGCCTGATGGTGTGTGAAGTTAGTGAGCCAAATGGAGTTGTTCTCCCACAAGAACCACTCGGCTGATCCTTCCTCAATATGCCCTTCACCAACATGCAGTGTTTCCTTGATTGAATTAGCTCTCACACCAATATTTGCGTCTAGAGCCTTTGCATTGAGGGCTATCTGAAAACGGCTGTGGCGCTGAAGTTGCCTGTGAATGTGGAGTTGGTGGCATGTGAAACCCGCATGTGGAGCTTTCGTTTGTGTGGGATGCTTGACCATGTTCATTCCTAGATAATGCACTCAAAGGGCACTAAGCATAGAGTGTGAAAACTGAGTTTCCTTGAGAGCTGCTTGGAAGCCTGATGGTGTGTGAAGTTAGTGAGCCAAAGAACCATTTGGAAGCCTGATGGTGTGTGAAGTTAGTGAGCCAAATGGAGTTGTTCTCCCACAAGAACCACTCGGCTGATCCTTCTTCAATATGCCCTTCACCAACATGCAGTGTTTCCTGATTGAATTAGCTCTCACACCAATATTTGCGTCTAGAGCCTTTGCATTGAGGGCTATCTGAAAACGGCTGTGGCGCTGAAGTTGCCTGTGAATGTGGAGTTGGTGGCATGTGAAACCCTAGTGTGGAGCATTCGTTTGTGTGGGATGCTCTACCAGCTTCATTTCAGTCCTAGGTACTCAAATGGGCACTAAGCATAGAGGGTGAAA
The DNA here is from genome assembly GCF_030435755.1 of Ochotona princeps. Classification (NCBI taxonomy): domain Eukaryota; kingdom Metazoa; phylum Chordata; class Mammalia; order Lagomorpha; family Ochotonidae; genus Ochotona; species Ochotona princeps. The sequence continues at coordinate 38,758 of NW_026696931.1, read as the reverse complement.
ACTGAGTTTCCTTGAGAGGTGCTTGGAAGCCTGATGGTGTGTGAAGTTAGTGAGCCAAATGGAGTTGTTCTCCCACAAGAACCACTCGGCTGATCCTTCTTCAATATGCCCTTCACCAACATGCAGTGTTTCCTTGATTGAATTAGCTCTCACACCAATATTTGCGTCTAGAGCCTTTGCATTGAGGGCTATCTGAAAACGGCTGTGGCGCTGAAGTTGCCTGTGAATGTGGAGTTGGTGGGCATGTGAAACCCGCATGTGGAGCATTCGTTTGTGTGGGATGCTCTACCAGCTTCATTTCAGTCCTAGGTACTCAAAGGGCACTAAGCATAGAGTGTGAAAACTGAGTTTCCTTGAGAGCTGCTTGGAAGCGTGATGGTGTGTGAAGTTAGTGAGCCAAATGGAGTTGTTCTCCCACAAGAACCACTCGGCTGATCCTTCTTCAATATGCCCTTCACAACATGCAGTGTTTCCTTGATTGAATTAGCTCTCGACACCAATATTTGGCGTCTAGAGCCTTTGCATTGAGGGCTATCTGAAAATGGCTGTGGCGCTGAAGTTGCGTGAGAATGTGGAGTTGGTGGCATGTGAAACCCGCATGTGGAGCATTCGTTTGTGTGGATGCTCTACCAGGTTCATTCCTAGATAATGCACTCAAAGGGCACTAAGCATAGAGTGTGAAAACTGAGTTTCCTTGAGAGCTGCTTGGAAGCCTGATGGTGTGTGAAGTTAGTGAGCCAAAGAACCATTTGGAAGCGTGATGGTGTGTGAAGTTAGTGAGCCAAATGGAGTTGTTCTCCCACCACAAGAACCACTCGGCTGATCCTTCTTCAATATGCCCTTCACCAACATGCAGTGTTTCCTTGATTGAATTAGCTCTCACACCAATATTTGCGTCTAGAGCCTTTGCATTGAGGGCTATGTGAAAACTGCTGTGGCGCTGAAGTTGCCTGTGAATGTGGAGTTGGTGGCATGTGAAACCCGCATGTGGAGCATTCGTTTGTGTGGGATGCTCTACCAGGTTCATTCCTAGATAATGCACTCAAAGGGCACTAAGCATAGAGTGTGAAAACTGAGTTTCCTTGAGAGCTGCTTGGAAGCCTGATGGTGTGTGAAGTTAGTGAGCCAAATGGAGTTGTTCTCCCACAAGAACCACTCGGCTGATCCTTCTTCAATATGCCCTTCACCAACATGCAGTGTTTCCTTGATTGAATTAGCTCTCACACCAATATTTGCGTCTAGAGCCTTTGCATTGAGGGCTATCTGAAAACGGCTGTGGCGCTGAAGTTGCCTGTGAATGTGGAGTTGGTGGCATGTGAAACCCGCATGTGGAGCATTCGTTTGTGTGGGATGCTCTACCAGGTTCATTCCTAGATAATGCACTCAAAGGGCACTAAGCATAGAGTGTGAAAACTGAGTTTCCTTGAGAGCTGCTTGGAAGCCTGATGGTGTGTGAAGTTAGTGAGCCAAATGGAGTTGTTCTCCCACAAGAACCACTCGGCTGATCCTTCTTCAATATGCCCTTCACCAACATGCAGTGTTTCCTTGATTGAATTAGCTCTCACACCAATATTTGCGTCTAGAGCCTTTGCATTGAGGGCTATCTGAAAACGGCTGTGGCGCTGAAGTTGCCTGAGAATGTGGAGTTGATGGCATGTGAAACCCGCATGTGGAGCATTCGTTTTTGTGGGATGCTCTTCCAGGTTCATTCCTAGATAATGCACTCAAAGGGCTCTAAGCATAGAGTGTGAAAACTGAGTTTCCTTGAGAGCTGCTTGGAAGCCTGATGGTGTGTGAAGTTAGTGAGCCAAATGGAGTTGTTCTCCCACAAGAACCACTCGGCTGATCCTTCTTCAATATGCCCTTCACCAACATGCAGTGTTTCCTTGATTGAATTAGCTCTCACACCAATATTTGCGTCTAGAGCCTTTGCATTGAGGGCTATCTGAAAACGGCTGTGGCGCTGAAGTTGCCTGTCAATGTGGAGTTGGTGGCATGTGAAACCCGCATGTGGAGCATTCGTTTGTGTGGGATGCTCTACCAGGTTCATTCCTAGATAATGCACTCAAAGGGCACTAAGCATAGAGTGTGAAAACTGAGTTTCCTTGAGAGCTGCTTGGAAGCCTGATGGTGTGTGAAGTTAGTGAGCCAAATGGAGTTGTTCTCCCACAAGAACCACTCGGCTGATCCTTCTTCAATATGCCCTTCACCAACATGCAGTGTTTCCTTGATTGAATTAGCTCTCACACCAATATTAACGTCTAGAGCCTTTGCATTGAGGGCTATGTGAAAACGGCTGTGGCGCTGAAGTTGCCTGAGAATGTGGAGTTGATGGCATGTGAAACCCGCATGTGGAGCATTCGTTTTTGTGGGATGCTCTTCCAGGTTCATTCCTAGATAATGCACTCAAAGGGCTCTAAGCATAGAGTGTGAAAACTGAGTTTCCTTGAGAGCTGCTTGGAAGCCTGATGGTGTGTGAAGTTAGTGAGCCAAATGGAGTTGTTCTCCCACAAGAACCACTCGGCTGATCCTTCTTCAATATGCCCTTCACCAACATGCAGTGTTTCCTTGATTGAATTAGCTCTCACACCAATATTTGCGTCTAGAGCCTTTGCATTGAGGGCTATCTGAAAACGGCTGTGGCGCTGAAGTTGCCTGTGAATGTGGAGTTGGTGGCATGTGAAACCCGCATGTGGAGCATTCGTTTTTGTGGGATGCTCTTCCAGGTTCATTCCTAGATAATGCACTCAAAGGGCACTAAGCATAGAGTGTGAAAACTGAGTTTCCTTGAGAGCTGCTTGGAAGCCTGATGGTGTGTGAAGTTAGTGAGCCAAATGGAGTTGTTCTCCCACAAGAACCACTCGGCTGATCCTTCTTCAATATGCCCTTCACCAACATGCAGTGTTTCCTTGATTGAATTAGCTCTCACACCAATATTAGCGTCTAGAGCCTTTGCATTGAGGGCTACCTGAAAAACGGCTGTGGCGCTGAAGTTGCGTGAGAATGTGGAGTTGGTGGCATGTGAAACCCGCATGTGGAGCATTCGTTTGTGTGGGATGCTCTACCAGCTTCATTTCAGTCCTAGGTACTCAAAGGGCACTAAGCATAGAGTGTGAAAACTGAGTTTCCTTGAGAGCTGCTTGGAAGCCTGATGGTGTGTGAAGTTAGTGAGCCAAATGGAGTTGTTCTCCCACAAGAACCACTCGGCTGATCCTTCTTCAATATGCCCTTCACCAACATGCAGTGTTTCCTTGATTGAATTAGCTCTCACACCAATATTTGCGTCTAGAGCCTTTGCATTGGGGGCTATCTGAAAACGGCTGTGGCGCTGAAGTTGCGTGAGAATGTGGAGTTGATGGCATGTGAAACCCGCATGTGGAGCATTCGTTTGTGTGGGATGCTCTTCCAGGTTCATTCCTAGATAATGCACTCAAAGGGCACTAAGCATAGAGTGTGAAAACTGAGTTTCCTTGAGAGCTGCTTGGAAGCCTGATGGTGTGTGAAGTTAGTGAGCCAAATGGAGTTGTTCTCCCACAAGAACCACTCGGCTGATCCTTCTTCAATATGCCCTTCACCAACATGCAGTGTTTCCTTGATTGAATTAGCTCTCACACCAATATTAGCGTCTAGAGCCTTTGCATTGAGGGCTATCTGAAAATGGCTGTGGCGCTGAAGTTGCCTGAGAATGTGGAGTTGATGGCATGTAAAACCCGCATGTGGAGCATTCGTTTTTGTGGAATGCTCTTCCAGGTTCATTCCTAGATAATGCACTCAAAGGGCTCTAAGCATAGAGTGTGAAAACTGAGTTTCCTTGAGAGCTGCTTGGAAGCCTGATGGTGTGTGAAATTAGTGAGCCAAATGGAGTTGTTCTCCCACAAGAACCACTCGGCTGATCCTTCTTCAATATGCCCTTCACCAACATGCAGTGTTTCCTTGATTGAATTAGCTCTCACACCAATATTTGCGTCTAGAGCCTTTGCATTGAGGGCTATCTGAAAACGGCTGTGGCGCTGAAGTTGCCTGTGAATGTGGAGTTGATGGCATGTGAAACCCGCATGTGGAGCATTCGTTTGTGTGGGATGCTCTACCAGCTTCATTTCAGTCCTAGGTACTCAAAGGGCACTAAGCATAGAGTGTGAAAACTGAGTTTCCTTGAGAGCTGCTTGGAAGCCTGATGGTGTGTGAAGTTAGTGAGCCAAATGGAGTTGTTCTCCCACAAGAACCACTCGGCTGATCCTTCTTCAATATGCCCTTCACCAACATGCAGTGTTTCCTTGATTGAATTAGCTCTCACACCAATATTTGCGTCTAGAGTCTTTGCATTGAGGGCTATCTGAAAACGGCTGTGGCGCTGAAGTTGCCTGAGAATGTGGAGTTGATGGCATGTGAAACCCGCATGTGGAGCATTCGTTTTTGTGGGATGCTCTTCCAGGTTCATTCCTAGATAATGCACTCAAAGGGCTCTAAGCATAGAGTGTGAAAACTGAGTTTCCTTGAGAGCTGCTTGGAAGCCTGATGGTGTGTGAAGTTAGTGAGCCAAATGGAGTTGTTCTCCCACAAGAACCACTCGGCTGATCCTTCTTCAATATGCCCTTCACCAACATGCAGTGTTTCCTTGATTGAATTAGCTCTCACACCAATATTTGCGTCTAGAGCCTTTGCATTGAGGGCTATCTGAAAATGGCTGTGGCGCTGAAGTTGCCTGTGAATGTGGAGTTGGTGGCATGTGAAACCCGCATGTGGAGCATTCGTTTTTGTGGGATGCTCTTCCAGGTTCATTCCTAGATAATGCACTCAAAGGGCTCTAAGCATAGAGTGTGAAAACTGAGTTTCCTTGAGAGCTGCTTGGAAGCCTGATGGTGTGTGAAGTTAGTGAGCCAAATGGAGTTGTTCTCCCACAAGAACCACTCGGCTGATCCTTCTTCAATATGCCCTTCACCAACATGCAGTGTTTCCTTGATTGAATTAGCTCTCACACCAATATTTGCGTCTAGAGCCTTTGCATTGAGGGCTATCTGAAAACGGCTGTGGCGCTGAAGTTGCCTGTGAATGTGGAGTTGGTGGCATGTGAAACCCGCATGTGGAGCATTCGTTTGTGTGGGATGCTCTACGAGGTTCATTCCTAGATAATGCACTCAAAGGGCACTAATCATAGAGTGTGAAAACTGAGTTTCCTTGAGAGCTGCTTGGAAGCCTGATGGTGTGTGAAGTTAGTGAGCCAAATGGAGTTGTTCTCCCACAAGAACCACTCGGCTGATCCTTCTTCAATATGCCCTTCACCAACATGCAGTGTTTCCTTGATTGAATTAGCTCTCACACCAATATTTGCGTCTAGAGCCTTTGCATTGAGGGCTATGTGAAAATGGCTGTGGCGCTGAAGTTGCGTGAGAATGTGGAGTTGGTGGCATGTGAAACCCGCATGTGGAGCATTCGTTTGTGTGGGATGCTCTTCCAGGTTCATTCCTAGATAATGCACTCAAAGGGCACTAAGCATAGAGTGTGAAAACTAAGTTTCTTTGAGAGCTGCTTGGAATCCTGATGGTGTGTGAAGTTAGTGAGCCAAATGGAGTTGTTCTCCCACAAGAACCACTCGGCTGATCCTTCTTCAATATGCCCTTCACCAACATGCAGTGTTTCCTTGATTGAATTAGCTCTCACACCAATATTTGCGTCTAGAGCCTTTGCATTGAGGGCTATCTGAAAACGGCTGTGGCGCTGAAGTTGCTGTGAATGTGGAGTTGGTGGCATGTGAAACCCGCATGTGGAGCATTCGTTTGTGTGGGATGCTCTACCAGCTTCATTTCAGTCCTAGGTACTCAAAGGGCACTAAGCATAGAGTGTGAAAACTGAGTTTCCTTGAGAGCTGCTTGGAAGCCTGATGGTGTGTGAAGTTAGTGAGCCAAATGGAGTTGTTCTCCCACAAGAACCACTCGGCTGATCCTTCTTCAATATGCCCTTCACCAACATGCAGTGTTTCCTTGATTGAATTAGCTCTCACACCAATATTTGCGTCTAGAGCCTTTGCATTGAGGGCTATCTGAAAAACTGCTGTGGCGCTGAAGTTGCGTGAGAATGTGGAGTTGGTGGCATGTGAAACCCGCATGTGGAGCATTCGTTTGTGTGGGATGCTCTACCAGGTTCATTCCTAGAAAATGCACTCAAAGGGCACTAAGCATAGAGTGTGAAAACTGAGTTTCCTTGAGAGCTGCTTGGAAGCCTGATGGTGTGTGAAGTTAGTGAGCCAAATGGAGTTGTTCTCCCACAAGAACCACTCGGCTGATCCTTCTTCAATATGCCCTTCACCAACATGCAGTGTTTCCTTGATTGAATTAGCTCTCACACCAATATTTGCGTCTAGAGCCTTTGCATTGAGGGCTATCTGAAAACGTCTGTGGCGCTGAAGTTGCCTGTGAATGTGGAGTTGGTGGCATGTGAAACCCGCATGTGGAGCATTCGTTTGTGTGGGATGCTCTACCAGCTTCATTTCAGTCCTAGGTACTCAAAGGGCACTAAACATAGAGTGTGAAAACTGAGTTTCCTTGAGAGCTGCTTGGAAGCCTGATGGTGTGTGAAGTTAGTGAGCCAAATGGAGTTGTTCTCCCACAAGAACCACTCGGCTGATCCTTCTTCAATATGCCCTTCACCAACATGCAGTGTTTCCTTGATTGAATTAGCTCTCACACCAATATTTGCGTCTAGAGCCTTTGCATTGAGGGCTATCTGAAAACGGCTGTGGCGCTGAAGTTGCGTGAGAATGTGGAGTTGGTGGCATGTGAAACCCGCATGTGGAGCATTCGTTTGTGTGGGATGCTCTACCAGCTTCATTTCATTCCTAGGTACTCAAAGGGCACTAAGCATAGAGTGTGAAAACTGAGTTTCCTTGAGAGCTGCTTGGAATCCTGATGGTGTGTGAAGTTAGTGAGCCAAATGGAGTTGTTCTCCCACAAGAACCACTCGGCTGATCCTTCTTCAATATGCCCTTCACCAACATGCAGTGTTTCCTTGATTGAATTAGCTCTCACACCAATATTTGCGTCTAGAGCCTTTGCATTGAGGGCTATCTGAAAACGGCAGTGGCGCTGAAGTTGCCTGTGAATGTGCAGTTGGTGGCATGTGAAACCCGCATGTGGAGCATTCGTTTGTGTGGGATGATCGACCAGGTTCATTCCTAGATAATGCACTCAAAGGGCACTAAGCATAGAGTGTGAAAACTGAGTTTCCTTGAGAGCTGCTTGGAAGCCTGATGGTGTGTGAAGTTAGTGAGCCAAAGAACCATTTGGAAGCGTGAGGGTGTGTGAAGTTAGTGAGCCAAATGGAGTTGTTCTCCCACAAGAACCACTCGGCTGATCCTTCTTCAATATGCCCTTCACCAACATGCAGTGTTTCCTTGATTGAATTAGCTCTCACACCAATATTTGCGTCTAGAGCCTTTGCATTGAGGGCTATCTGAAAACGGCTGTGGCGCTGAAGTTGCCTGAGAATGTGGAGTTGGTGGATGTGAAACCCGCATGTGGAGCATTCGTTTGTGTGGGATGCTCTACCAGCTTCATTTCAGTCCTAGGTACTCAAAGGGCACTAAGCATAGAGTGTGAAAACTGAGTTTCCTTGAGAGCTGCTTGGAAGCCTGATGGTGTGTGAAGTTAGTGAGCCAAATGGAGTTGTTCTCCCACAAGAACCACTCGGCTGATCCTTCTTCAATATGCCCTTCACCAACATGCAGTGTTTCCTTGATTGAATTAGCTCTCACACCAATATTTGCGTCTAGAGCCTTTGCATTGAGGGCTATCTGAAAACGGCTGTGGCGCTGAAGTTGCCTGTCAATGTGGAGTTGGTGGCATGTGAAACCCGCATGTGGAGCATTCGTTTGTGTGGGATGCTCTACCAGCTTCATTTCAGTCCTAGGTACTCAAAGGGCACTAAGCATAGAGTGTGAAAACTGAGTTTCCTTGAGAGCTGCTTGGAAGCCTGATGGTGTGTGAAGTTAGTGAGCCAAATGGAGTTGTTCTCCCACAAGAACCACTCGGCTGATCCTTCTTCAATATGCCCTTCACCAACATGCAGTGTTTCCTTGATTGAATTAGCTCTCACACCAATATTTGCGCCTAGAGCCTTTGCATTGAGGGCTATGTGAAAACTGCTGTGGCGCTGAAGTTGCGTGAGAATGTGGAGTTGGTGGCATGTGAAACCCGCATGTGGAGCATTCGTTTGTGTGGGATGCTCTACCAGCTTCATTTCAGTCCTAGGTACTCAAAGGGCACTAAGCATAGAGTGTGAAAACTGAGTTTCCTTGAGAGCTGCTTGGAAGCCTGACGGTGTGTGAAGTTAGTGAGCCAAATGGAGTTGTTCTCCCACAAGAACCACTCGGCTGATCCTTCTTCAATATGCCCTTCACCAACATGCAGTGTTTCCTTGATTGAATTAGCTCTCACACCAATATTTGCGTCTAGAGCCTTTGCATTGAGGGCTATCTGAAAAACTGCTGTGGCGCTGAAGTTGCGTGAGAATGTGGAGTTGGTGGCATGTGAAACCCGCATGTGGAGCATTCGTTTGTGTGGGATGCTCTACCAGGTTCATTCCTAGATAATGCACTCAAAGGGCACTAAGCATAGAGTGTGAAAACTGAGTTTCCTTGAGAGCTGCTTGGAAGCCTGATGGTGTGTGAAGTTAGTGAGCCAAATGGAGTTGTTCTCCCACAAGAACCACTCGGCTGATCCTTCTTCAATATGCCCTTCACCAACATGCAGTGTTTCCTTGATTGAATTAGCTCTCACACCAATATTTGCGTCTAGAGCCTTTGCATTGAGGGCTATGTGAAAACGGCTGTGGCGCTGAAGTTGCGTGAGAATGTGGAGTTGGTGGCATGTGAAACCCGCATGTGGAGCATTCGTTTGTGTGGGATGCTCTACCAGGTTCATTCCTAGATAATGCACTCAAAGGGCACTAAGCATAGAGTGTGAAAACTGAGTTTCCTTGAGAGCTGCTTGGAAGCCTGATGGTGTGTGAAGTTAGTGACCCAAAGAACCATTTGGAAGCGTGATGATGTGTGAATTTAGTGAGCCAAATGGAGTTGTTCTCCCACAAGAACCACTCGGCTGATCCTTCTTCAATATGCCCTTCACCAACATGCAGTGTTTCCTTGATTGAATTAGCTCTCACACCAATATTTGCGTCTAGAGCCTTTGCATTGAGGGCTATGTGAAAACTGCTGTGGCGCTGAAGTTGCCTGTGAATGTGGAGTTGGTGGCATGTGAAACCCGCATGTGGAGCATTCGTTTGTGTGGGATGCTCTTCCAGGTTCATTCCTAGATAATGCACTCAAAGGGCTCTAAGCATAGAGTGTGAAAACTGAGTTTCCTTGAGAGCTGCTTGGAAGCCTGATGGTGTGTGAAGTTAGTGAGCCAAACGGAGTTGTTCTCCCACAAGAACCACTCGGCTGATCCTTCTTCAATATGCCCTTCACCAACATGCAATGTTTCCTTGATTGAATTAGCTCTCACACCAATATTTGCGTCTAGACCCTTCGCATTGAGGGCTATCTGAAAACGGCTGTGGCGCTGAAGTTGCCTGTGAATGTGGAGTTGGTGGCATGTGAAACCCGCATGTGGAGCATTCGTTTGTGTGGGATGCTCTACCAGCTTCATTTCAGTCCTAGGTACTCAAAGGGCACTAAGCATAGAGTGTGAAAACTGAGTTTCCTTGAGAGCTGCTTGGAAGCCTGATGGTGTGTGAAGTTAGTGAGCCAAATGGAGTTGTTCTCCCACAAGAACCACTCGGCTGATCCTTCTTCAATATGCCCTTCACCAACATGCAGTGTTTCCTTGATTGAATTAGCTCTCACACCAATCTTTGCGTCTAGAGCCTTTGCATTGAGGGCTATCTGAAAAACGGCTGTGGCGCTGAAGTTGCGTGAGAATGTGGAGTTGGTGGCATGTGAAACCCGCATGTGGAGCATTCGTTTGTGTGGGATGCTCTACCAGGTTCATTCCTAGATAATGCACTCAAAGGGCACTAAGCATAGAGTGTGAAAACTGAGTTTCCTTGAGAGCTGCTTGGAAGCCTGATGGTGTGTGAAGTTAGTGAGCCAAAGAACCATTTGGAAGCGTGATGGTGTGTGAAGTTAGTGAGCCAAATGGAGTTGTTCTCCCACAAGAACCACTCGGCAGATTCTTCTTCAATATGCCCTTCACCAACATGCAGTGTTTCCTTGATTGAATTAGCTCTCACACCAATATTTGCGTCTAGAGCCTTTGCATTGAGGGCTATCTGAAAACGGCTGTGGCGCTGAAGTTGCCTGAGAATGTGGAGTTGGTGGCATGTGAAACCCGCATGTGGAGCATTCGTTTGTGTGGGATGCTCTACCAGGTTCATTCCTAGATAATGCACTCAAAAGGCACTAAGCATAGAGTGTGAAAACTGAGTTTCCTTGAGAGCTGCTTGGAAGCCTGATGGTGTGTGAAGTTAGTGAGCCAAAGAACCATTTGGAAGCGTGATGGTGTGTGAAGTTAGTGAGCCAAATGGAGTTGTTCTCCCACAAGAACCACTCGGCTGATCCTTCTTCAATATGCCCTTCAGCATCATGCAGTGTTTCCTTGATTGAATTAGCTCTCACACCAATATTTGCGTCTAGAGCCTTTGCATTGAGGGCTATCTGAAAACGATGTGGCGCTGAAGTTGCCTGAGAATGTGGAGTTGGTGGCATGTGAAACCCGCATGTGGAGCATTCGTTTGTGTGGGACGCTCTACCAGCTTCACTTCAGTCCTAGGTACTCAAAGGGCACTAAGCATAGAGTGTGAAAACTGAGTTTCCTTGAGAGCTGCTTGGAAGCCTGATGGTGTGTGAAGTTAGTGAGCCAAATGGAGTTGTTCTCCCACAAGAACCACTCGGCTGATCCTTCTTCAATATGGCCTTCACCAACATGCAGTGTTTCCTTGATTGAATTAGCTCTCACACCAATATTTGCGTCTAGAGCCTTTGCATTGAGGGCTATCTGAAAACGGCTGTGGCGCTGAAGTTGCGTGAGAATGTGGAGTTGGTGGCATGTGAAACCCGCATGTGGAGCATTCGTTTGTGTGGGATGCTCTACCAGGTTCATTCCTAGATAATGCACTCAAAGGGCACTAATCATAGAGTGTGAAAACTGAGTTTCCTTGAGAGCTGCTTGGAAGCCTGATGGTGTGTGAAGTTAGTGAGCCAAAGAACCATTTGGAAGCGTGATTGTGTGTGAAGTTAGTGAGCCAAATGGAGTTGTTCTCCCACAAGAACCACTCGGCTGATCCTTCTTCAATATGCCCTTAACCAACATGCAGTGTTTCCTTGATTGAATTAGCTCTCACACCAATATTTGCGTCTAGAGCCTTTGCATTGAGGGCTATCTGAAAACTGCTGTGGCGCTGAAGTTGCGTGAGAATGTGGAGTTGATGGCATGTGAAACCCGCATGTGGAGCATTCGTTTTTGTGGGATGCTCTACCAGGTTCATTCCTAGATAATGCACTCAAAAGGCACTAAGCATAGAGTGTGAAAACTGAGTTTCCTTGAGAGCTCCTTGGAAGCCTGATGGTGTGTGAAGTTAGTGAGCCAAAGAACCATTTGGAAGCGTGATGGTGTGTGAAGTTAGTGAGCCAAATGGAGTTGTTCTCCCACAAGAACCACTCGGCTGATCCTTCTTCAATATGCCCTTCACCAACATGCAGTGTTTCCTTGATTGAATTAGCTCTCACACCAATATTTGCGTCTAGAGCCTTTGCATTGAGGGCTATCTGAAAACGGCTGTGGCGCTGAAGTTGCCTGTGAATGTGGAGTTGGTGGCATGTGAAACCCGCATGTGGAGCATTCGTTTGTGTGGGATGCTCTACCAGGTTCATTCCTAGATAATGCACTCAAAGGGCACTAAGCATAGAGTGTGAAAACTGAGTTTCCTTGAGAGCTGCTTGGAAGCCTGATGGTGTGTGAAGTTAGTGAGCCAAATGGAGTTGTTCTCCCACAAGAACCACTCGGCTGATCCTTCTTCAATATGCCCTTCACCAACATGCAGTGTTTCCTTGATTGAATTAGCTCTCACACCAATATTTGCGTCTAGAGCCTTTGCATTGAGGGCTATCTGAAAACGGCTGTGGCGCTGAAGTTGCGTGAGAATGTGGAGTTGATGGCATGTGAAACCCGCATGTGGAGCATTCGTTTTTGTGGGATGCTCTACCAGTTTCATTCCTAGATAATGCACTCAAGAGGCACTAAGCATAGAGTGTGAAAACTGAGTTTCCTTGAGAGCTGCTTGGAAGCCTGATGGTGTGTGAAGTTAGTGAGCCAAATGGAGTTGTTCTCCCACAAGAACCACTCGGCTGATCCTTCTTCAATATGCCCTTCACCAACATGCAGTGTTTCCTTGATTGAATTAGCTCTCACACCAATATTTGCGTCTAGAGCCTTTGCATTGAGGACTATCTGAAAACGGCTGTGGCGCTGAAGTTGCCTGAGAATGTGGAGTTGATGGCATGTGAAACCCGCATGTGGAGCATTCGTTTGTGTGGGATGCTCTTCCAGGTTCATTCCTAGATAATGCACTCAAAGGGCTCTAATCATAGAGTGTGAAAACTGAGTTTCCTTGAGAGCTGCTTGGAAGCCTGATGGTGTGTGAAGTTAGTGAGCCAAATGGAGTTGTTCTCCCACAAGAACCACTCGGCTGATCCTTCTTCAATATGCCCTTCACCAACATGCAGTGTTTCCTTGATTGAATTAGCTCTCACACCAATATTTGCGTCTAGAGCCTTTGCATTGAGGGCTATCTGAAAACGGCTGTGGCGCTGAAGTTGCCTGTGAATGTGGAGTTGGTGGCATGTGAAAACCGCATGTGGAGCATTCGTTTGTGTGGGATGCTCTACCAGGTTCATTCCTAGATAATGCACTCAAAGGGCACTAAGCATAGAGTGTGAAAACTGAGATTCCTTGAGAGCTGCTTAGAAGCCTGATGGTGTGTGAAGTTAGTGAGCCAAATGGAGTTGTTCTCCCACAAGAACCACTCGGCTGATCCTTCTTCAATATGCCCTTCACCAACATGCAGTGTTTCCTTGATTGAATTAGCTCTCACACCAATATTTGCATCTAGAGCCTTTGCATTGAGGGTATCTGCAAACGGCTGTGGCGCTGAAGTTGCCTGTGAATGTGGAGTTGGTGGCATGTGAAACCCGCATGTGGAGCATTCGTTTGTGTGGGATGCTCTACCAGCTTCATTTCAGTCCTAGGTACTCAAAGGGCACTAAGCATAGAGTGTGAAAACTGAGTTTCCTTGAGAGCTGCTTGGAAGCCTGATGGTGTGTGAAGTTAGTGAGCCAAATGGAGTTGTTCTCCCACAAGAACCACTCGGCTGATCCTTCTTCAATATGCCCTTCACCAACATGCAGTGTTTCCTTGATTGAATTAGCTCTCACACCAATATTTGCGTCTAGAGTCTTTGCATTGAGGGCTATCTGAAAACGGCTGTGGCGCTGAAGTTGCCTGAGAATGTGGAGTTGATGGCATGTGAAACCCGCATGTGGAGCATTCGTTTTTGTGGGATGCTCTTCCAGGTTCATTCCTAGATAATGCACTCAAAGGGCTCTAAGCATAGAGTGTGAAAACTGAGTTTCCTTGAGAGCTGCTTGGAAGCCTGATGGTGTGTGAAGTTAGTGAGCCAAATGGAGTTGTTCTCCCACAAGAACCACTCGGCTGATCCTTCTTCAATATGCCCTTCACCAACATGCAGTGTTTCCTTGATTGAATTAGCTCTCACACCAATATTTGCGTCTAGAGCCTTTGCATTGAGGGCTATCTGAAAATGGCTGTGGCGCTGAAGTTGCCTGTGAATGTGGAGTTGGTGGCATGTGAAACCCGCATGTGGAGCATTCGTTTTTGTGGGATGCTCTTCCAGGTTCATTCCTAGATAATGCACTCAAAGGGCTCTAAGCATAGAGTGTGAAAACTGAGTTTCCTTGAGAGCTGCTTGGAAGCCTGATGGTGTGTGAAGTTAGTGAGCCAAATGGAGTTGTTCTCCCACAAGAACCACTCGGCTGATCCTTCTTCAATATGCCCTTCACCAACATGCAGTGTTTCCTTGATTGAATTAGCTCTCACACCAATATTTGCGTCTAGAGCCTTTGCATTGAGGGCTATCTGAAAACGGCTGTGGCGCTGAAGTTGCCTGTGAATGTGGAGTTGGTGGCATGTGAAACCCGCATGTGGAGCATTCGTTTGTGTGGGATGCTCTACGAGGTTCATTCCTAGATAATGCACTCAAAGGGCACTAATCATAGAGTGTGAAAACTGAGTTTCCTTGAGAGCTGCTTGGAAGCCTGATGGTGTGTGAAGTTAGTGAGCCAAATGGAGTTGTTCTCCCACAAGAACCACTCGGCTGATCCTTCTTCAATATGCCCTTCACCAACATGCAGTGTTTCCTTGATTGAATTAGCTCTCACATCAATATTTGCGTCTAGAGCCTTTGCATTGAGGGCTATCTGAAAACGGCTGTGGCGCTGAAGTTGCCTGTCAATGTGGAGTTGGTGGCATGTGAAACCCGCATGTGGAGCATTCGTTTGTGTGGGATGCTCTACCAGCTTCATTTCAGTCCTAGGTACTCAAAGGGCACTAAGCATAGAGTGTGAAAACTGAGTTTCCTTGAGAGCTGCTTGGAAGCCTGATGGTGTGTGAAGTTAGTGAGCCAAATGGAGTTGTTCTCCCACAAGAACCACTCGGCTGATCCTTCTTCAATATGCCCTTCACCAACATGCAGTGTTTCCTTGATTGAATTAGCTCTCACACCAATATTTGCGTCTAGAGCCTTTGCATTGAGGGCTATCTGAAAATGGCTGTGGCGCTGAAGTTGCGTGAGAATGTGGAGTTGGTGGCATGTGAAACCCGCATGTGGAGCATTCGTTTGTGTGGGATGCTCTACCATGTTCATTCCTAGATAATGCACTCAAAGGGCTCTAAGCATAGAGTGTGAAAACTGAGTTTCTTTGAGAGCTGCTTGGAATCCTGATGGTGTGTGAAGTTAGTGAGCCAAATGGAGTTGTTCTCCCACAAGAACCACTCGGCTGATCCTTCTTCAATATGCCCTTCACCAACATGCAGTGTTTCCTTGATTGAATTAGCTCTCACACCAATATTTGCGTCTAGAGCCTTTGCATTGAGGGCTATCTGAAAACGGCTGTGGCGCTGAAGTTGCTGTGAATGTGGAGTTGATGGCATGTGAAACCCGCATGTGGAGCATTCGTTTGTGTGGGATGCTCTACCAGCTTCATTTCAGTCCTAGGTACTCAAAGGGCACTAAGCATAGAGTGTGAAAACTGAGTTTCCTTGAGAGCTGCTTGGAAGCCTGATGGTGTGTGAAGTTAGTGAGCCAAATGGAGTTGTTCTCCCACAAGAACCACTCGGCTGATCCTTCTTCAATATGCCCTTCACCAACATGCAGTGTTTCCTTGATTGAATTAGCTCTCACACCAATATTTGCGTCTAGAGCCTTTGCATTGAGGGCTATCTGAAAAACTGCTGTGGCGCTGAAGTTGCGTGAGAATGTGGAGTTGGTGGCATGTGAAACCCGCATGTGGAGCATTCGTTTGTGTGGGATGCTCTACCAGGTTCATTCCTAGATAATTCACTCAAAGGGCACTAAGCATAGAGTGTGAAAACTGAGTTTCCTTGAGAGCTGCTTGGAAGCCTGATGGTGTGTGAAGTTAGTGAGCCAAATGTAGTTGTTCTCCCACAAGAACCACTCGGCTGATCCTTCTTCAATATGCCCTTCACCAACATGCAGTGTTTCCTTGATTGAATTAGCTCTCACACCAATATTTGCGTCTAGAGCCTTTGCATTGAGGGCTATCTGAAAACGTCTGTGGCGCTGAAGTTGCCTGTGAATGTGGAGTTGGTGGCATGTGAAACCCGCATGTGGAGCATTCGTTTGTGTGGGATGCTCTACCAGCTTCATTTCAGTCCTAGGTACTCAAAGGGCACTAAACATAGAGTGTGAAAACTGAGTTTCCTTGAGAGCTGCTTGGAAGCCTGATGGTGTGTGAAGTTAGTGAGCCAAATGGAGTTGTTCTCCCACAAGAACCACTCGGCTGATCCTTCTTCAATATGCCCTTCACCAACATGCAGTGTTTCCTTGATTGAATTAGCTCTCACACCAATATTTGCGTCTAGAGCCTTTGCATTGAGGGCTATCTGAAAACGGCTGTGGCGCTGAAGTTGCGTGAGAATGTGGAGTTGGTGGCATGTGAAACCCGCATGTGGAGCATTCGTTTGTGTGGGATGCTCTACCAGCTTCATTTCATTCCTAGGTACTCAAAGGGCACTAAGCATAGAGTGTGAAAACTGAGTTTCCTTGAGAGCTGCTTGGAAGCCTGATGGTGTGTGAAGTTAGTGAGCCAAATGGAGTTGTTCTCCCACAAGAACCACTCGGCTGATCCTTCTTCAATATGCCCTTCACCAACATGCAGTGTTTCCTTGATTGAATTAGCTCTCACACCAATATTTGCGTCTAGAGCCTTTGCATTGAGGGCTATCTGAAAACGGCAGTGGCGCTGAAGTTGCCTGTGAATGTGCAGTTGGTGGCATGTGAAACCCGCATGTGGAGCATTCGTTTGTGTGGGATGATCGACCAGGTTCATTCCTAGATAATGCACTCAAAGGGCACTAAGCATAGAGTGTGAAAACTGAGTTTCCTTGAGAGCTGCTTGGAAGCCTGATGGTGTGTGAAGTTAGTGAGCCAAAGAACCATTTGGAAGCGTGAGGGTGTGTGAAGTTAGTGAGCCAAATGGAGTTGTTCTCCCACAAGAACCACTCGGCTGATCCTTCTTCAATATGCCCTTCACCAACATGCAGTGTTTCCTTGATTGAATTAGCTCTCACACCAATATTTGCGTCTAGAGCCTTTGCATTGAGGGCTATCTGAAAACGGCTGTGGCGCTGAAGTTGCCTGAGAATGTGGAGTTGGTGGATGTGAAACCCGCATGTGGAGCATTCGTTTGTGTGGGATGCTCTACCAGCTTCATTTCAGTCCTAGGTACTCAAAGGGCACTAAGCATAGAGTGTGAAAACTGAGTTTCCTTGAGAGCTGCTTGGAAGCCTGATGGTGTGTGAAGTTAGTGAGCCAAATGGAGTTGTTCTCCCACAAGAACCACTCGGCTGATCCTTCTTCAATATGCCCTTCACCAACATGCAGTGTTTCCTTGATTGAATTAGCTCTCACACCAATATTTGCGTCTAGAGCCTTTGCATTGAGGGCTATCTGAAAACGGCTGTGGCGCTGAAGTTGCCTGTCAATGTGGAGTTGGTGGCATGTGAAACCCGCATGTGGAGCATTCGTTTGTGTGGGATGCTCTACCAGCTTCATTTCAGTCCTAGGTACTCAAAGGGCACTAAGCATAGAGTGTGAAAACTGAGTTTCCTTGAGAGCTGCTTGGAAGCCTGATGGTGTGTGAAGTTAGTGAGCCAAATGGAGTTGTTCTCCCACAAGAACCACTCGGCTGATCCTTCTTCAATATGCCCTTCACCAACATGCAGTGTTTCCTTGATTGAATTAGCTCTCACACCAATATTTGCGCCTAGAGCCTTTGCATTGAGGGCTATGTGAAAACTGCTGTGGCGCTGAAGTTGCGTGAGAATGTGGAGTTGGTGGCATGTGAAACCCGCATGTGGAGCATTCATTTGTGTGGGATGCTCTACCAGCTTCATTTCAGTCCTAGGTACTCAAAGGGCACTAAGCATAGAGTGTGAAAACTGAGTTTCCTTGAGAGCTGCTTGGAAGCCTGACGGTGTGTGAAGTTAGTGAGCCAAATGGAGTTGTTCTCCCACAAGAACCACTCGGCTGATCCTTCTTCAATATGCCCTTCACCAACATGCAGTGTTTCCTTGATTGAATTAGCTCTCACACCAATATTTGCGTCTAGAGCCTTTGCATTGAGGGCTATCTGAAAAACTGCTGTGGCGCTGAAGTTGCGTGAGAATGTGGAGTTGGTGGCATGTGAAACCCGCATGTGGAGCATTCGTTTGTGTGGGATGCTCTACCAGGTTCATTCCTAGATAATGCACTCAAAGGGCACTAAGCATAGAGTGTGAAAACTGAGTTTCCTTGAGAGCTGCTTGGAAGCCTGATGGTGTGTGAAGTTAGTGAGCCAAATGGAGTTGTTCTCCCACAAGAACCACTCGGCTGATCCTTCTTCAATATGCCCTTCACCAACATGCAGTGTTTCCTTGATTGAATTAGCTCTCACACCAATATTTGCGTCTAGAGCCTTTGCATTGAGTGCTATGTGAAAACGGCTGTGGCGCTGAAGTTGCGTGAGAATGTGGAGTTGGTGGCATGTGAAACCCGCATGTGGAGCATTCGTTTGTGTGGGATGCTCTACCAGGTTCATTCCTAGATAATGCACTCAAAGGGCACTAAGCATAGAGTGTGAAAACTGAGTTTCCTTGAGAGCTGCTTGGAAGCCTGATGGTGTGTGAAGTTAGTGACCCAAAGAACCATTTGGAAGCGTGATGATGTGTGAATTTAGTGAGCCAAATGGAGTTGTTCTCCCACAAGAACCACTCGGCTGATCCTTCTTCAATATGCCCTTCACCAACATGCAGTGTTTCCTTGATTGAATTAGCTCTCACACCAATATTTGCGTCTAGAGCCTTTGCATTGAGGGCTATGTGAAAACTGCTGTGGCGCTGAAGTTGCCTGTGAATGTGGAGTTGGTGGCATGTGAAACCCGCATGTGGAGCATTCGTTTGTGTGGGATGCTCTTCCAGGTTCATTCCTAGATAATGCACTCAAAGGGCTCTAAGCATAGAGTGTGAAAACTGAGTTTCCTTGAGAGCTGCTTGGAAGCCTGATGGTGTGTGAAGTTAGTGAGCCAAACGGAGTTGTTCTCCCACAAGAACCACTCGGCTGATCCTTCTTCAATATGCCCTTCACCAACATGCAATGTTTCCTTGATTGAATTAGCTCTCACACCAATATTTGCGTCTAGACCCTTCGCATTGAGGGCTATCTGAAAACGGCTGTGGCGCTGAAGTTGCCTGTGAATGTGGAGTTGGTGGCATGTGAAACCCGCATGTGGAGCATTCGTTTGTGTGGGATGCTCTACCAGCTTCATTTCAGTCCTAGGTACTCAAAGGGCACTAAGCATAGAGTGTGAAAACTGAGTTTCCTTGAGAGCTGCTTGGAAGCCTGATGGTGTGTGAAGTTAGTGAGCCAAATGGAGTTGTTCTCCCACAAGAACCACTCGGCTGATCCTTCTTCAATATGCCCTTCACCAACATGCAGTGTTTCCTTGATTGAATTAGCTCTCACACCAATCTTTGCGTCTAGAGCCTTTGCATTGAGGGCTATCTGAAAAACGGCTGTGGCGCTGAAGTTGCGTGAGAATGTGGAGTTGGTGGCATGTGAAACCCGCATGTGGAGCATTCGTTTGTGTGGGATGCTCTACCAGGTTCATTCCTAGATAATGCACTCAAAGGGCACTAAGCATAGAGTGTGAAAACTGAGTTTCCTTGAGAGCTGCTTGGAAGCCTGATGGTGTGTGAAGTTAGTGAGCCAAAGAACCATTTGGAAGCGTGATGGTGTGTGAAGTTAGTGAGCCAAATGGAGTTGTTCTCCCACAAGAACCACTCGGCAGATTCTTCTTCAATATGCCCTTCACCAACATGCAGTGTTTCCTTGATTGAATTAGCTCTCACACCAATATTTGCGTCTAGAGCCTTTGCATTGAGGGCTATCTGAAAACGGCTGTGGCGCTGAAGTTGCCTGAGAATGTGGAGTTGGTGGCATGTGAAACCCGCATGTGGAGAATTCGTTTGTGTGGGATGCTCTACCAGGTTCATTCCTAGATAATGCACTCAAAAGGCACTAAGCATAGAGTGTGAAAACTGAGTTTCCTTGAGAGCTGCTTGGAAGCCTGATGGTGTGTGAAGTTAGTGAGCCAAAGAACCATTTGGAAGCGTGATGGTGTGTGAAGTTAGTGAGCCAAATGGAGTTGTTCTCCCACAAGAACCACTCGGCTGATCCTTCTTCAATATGCCCTTCACCAACATGCAGTGTTTCCTTGATTGAATTAGCTCTCACACCAATATTTGCGTCTAGAGCCTTTGCATTGAGGGCTATCTGAAAACGATGTGGCGCTGAAGTTGCCTGAGAATGTGGAGTTGGTGGCATGT
Organism: Ochotona princeps; assembly: GCF_030435755.1. NCBI lineage: Eukaryota > Metazoa > Chordata > Mammalia > Lagomorpha > Ochotonidae > Ochotona > Ochotona princeps. Next base: position 18,587 of record NW_026696931.1, on the reverse strand, counting down.
GAAACCCGCATGTGGAGCATTCGTTTGTGTGGGACGCTCTACCAGCTTCACTTCAGTCCTAGGTACTCAAAGGGCACTAAGCATAGAGTGTGAAAACTGAGTTTCCTTGAGAGCTGCTTGGAAGCCTGATGGTGTGTGAAGTTAGTGAGCCAAATGGAGTTGTTCTCCCACAAGAACCACTCGGCTGATCCTTCTTCAATATGGCCTTCACCAACATGCAGTGTTTCCTTGATTGAATTAGCTCTCACACCAATATTTGCGTCTAGAGCCTTTGCATTGAGGGCTATCTGAAAACGGCTGTGGCGCTGAAGTTGCGTGAGAATGTGGAGTTGGTGGCATGTGAAACCCGCATGTGGAGCATTCGTTTGTGTGGGATGCTCTACCAGGTTCATTCCTAGATAATGCACTCAAAGGGCACTAAGCATAGAGTGTGAAAACTGAGTTTCCTTGAGAGCTGCTTGGAAGCCTGATGGTGTGTGAAGTTAGTGAGCCAAAGAACCATTTGGAAGCGTGATTGTGTGTGAAGTTAGTGAGCCAAATGGAGTTGTTCTCCCACAAGAACCACTCGGCTGATCCTTCTTCAATATGCCCTTCACCAACATGCAGTGTTTCCTTGATTGAATTAGCTCTCACACCAATATTTGCGTCTAGAGCCTTTGCATTGAGGGCTATCTGAAAACTGCTGTGGCGCTGAAGTTGCGTGAGAATGTGGAGTTGATGGCATGTGAAACCCGCATGTGGAGCATTCGTTTTTGTGGGATGCTCTACCAGGTTCATTCCTAGATAATGCACTCAAAAGGCACTAAGCATAGAGTGTGAAAACTGAGTTTCCTTGAGAGCTCCTTGGAAGCCTGATGGTGTGTGAAGTTAGTGAGCCAAAGAACCATTTGGAAGCGTGATGGTGTGTGAAGTTAGTGAGCCAAATGGAGTTGTTCTCCCACAAGAACCACTCGGCTGATCCTTCTTCAATATGCCCTTCACCAACATGCAGTGTTTCCTTGATTGAATTAGCTCTCACACCAATATTTGCGTCTAGAGCCTTTGCATTGAGGGCTATCTGAAAACGGCTGTGGCGCTGAAGTTGCCTGTGAATGTGGAGTTGGTGGCATGTGAAACCCGCATGTGGAGCATTCGTTTGTGTGGGATGCTCTACCAGGTTCATTCCTAGATAATGCACTCAAAGGGCACTAAGCATAGAGTGTGAAAACTGAGTTTCCTTGAGAGCTGCTTGGAAGCCTGATGGTGTGTGAAGTTAGTGAGCCAAATGGAGTTGTTCTCCCACAAGAACCACTCGGCTGATCCTTCTTCAATATGCCCTTCACCAACATGCAGTGTTTCCTTGATTGAATTAGCTCTCACACCAATATTTGCGTCTAGAGCCTTTGCATTGAGGGCTATCTGAAAACTGCTGTGGCGCTGAAGTTGCGTGAGAATGTGGAGTTGATGGCATGTGAAACCCGCATGTGGAGCATTCGTTTTTGTGGGATGCTCTACCAGTTTCATTCCTAGATAATGCACTCAAGAGGCACTAAGCATAGAGTGTGAAAACTGAGTTTCCTTGAGAGCTGCTTGGAAGCCTGATGGTGTGTGAAGTTAGTGAGCCAAATGGAGTTGTTCTCCCACAAGAACCACTCGGCTGATCCTTCTTCAATATGCCCTTCACCAACATGCAGTGTTTCCTTGATTGAATTAGCTCTCACACCAATATTTGCGTCTAGAGCCTTTGCATTGAGGACTATCTGAAAACGGCTGTGGCGCTGAAGTTGCCTGAGAATGTGGAGTTGATGGCATGTGAAACCCGCATGTGGAGCATTCGTTTGTGTGGGATGCTCTTCCAGGTTCATTCCTAGATAATGCACTCAAAGGGCTCTAATCATAGAGTGTGAAAACTGAGTTTCCTTGAGAGCTGCTTGGAAGCCTGATGGTGTGTGAAGTTAGTGAGGCAAATGGAGTTGTTCTCCCACAAGAACCACTCGGCTGATCCTTCTTCAATATGCCCTTCACCAACATGCAGTGTTTCCTTGATTGAATTAGCTCTCACACCAATATTTGCGTCTAGAGCCTTTGCATTGAGGGCTATCTGAAAACGGCTGTGGCGCTGAAGTTGCCTGTGAATGTGGAGTTGGTGGCATGTGAAAACCGCATGTGGAGCATTCGTTTGTGTGGGATGCTCTACCAGGTTCATTCCTAGATAATGCACTCAAAGGGCACTAAGCATAGAGTGTGAAAACTGAGATTCCTTGAGAGCTGCTTAGAAGCCTGATGGTGTGTGAAGTTAGTGAGCCAAATGGAGTTGTTCTCCCACAAGAACCACTCGGCTGATCCTTCTTCAATATGCCCTTCACCAACATGCAGTGTTTCCTTGATTGAATTAGCTCTCACACCAATATTTGCATCTAGAGCCTTTGCATTGAGGGTATCTGCAAACGGCTGTGGCGCTGAAGTTGCCTGTGAATGTGGAGTTGGTGGCATGTGAAACCCGCATGTGGAGCATTCGTTTGTGTGGGATGCTCTACCAGCTTAATTTCAGTCCTAGGTACTCAAAGGGCACTAAGCATAGAGTGTGAAAACTGAGTTTCCTTGAGAGCTGCTTGGAAGCCTGATGGTGTGTGAAGTTAGTGAGCCAAATGGAGTTGTTCTCCCACAAGAACCACTCGGCTGATCCTTCTTCAATATGCCCTTCACCAACATGCAGTGTTTCCTTGATTGAATTAGCTCTCACACCAATATTTGCGTCTAGAGCCTTTGCATTGAGGGCTATCTGAAAACGGCTGTGGCGCTGAAGTTGCCTGTGAATGTGGAGTTGGTGGCATGTGAAACCCGCATGTGGAGCATTCGTTTGTGTGGGATGCTTGACCATGTTCATTCCTAGATAATGCACTCAAAGGGCACTAAGCATAGAGTGTGAAAACTGAGTTTCCTTGAGAGCTGCTTGGAAGCCTGATGGTGTGTGAAGTTAGTGAGCCAAAGAACCATTTGGAAGCGTGATGGTGTGTGAAGTTAGTGAGCCAAATGGAGTTGTTCTCCCACAAGAACCACTCGGCTGATCCTTCTTCAATATGCCCTTCACCAACATGCAGTGTTTCCTTGATTGAATTAGCTCTCACACCAATATTTGCGTCTAGAGCCTTTGCATTGAGGGCTATCTGAAAACGGCTGTGGCGCTGAAGTTGCCTGTGAATGTGGAGTTGGTGGCATGTGAAACCCGCATGTGGAGCATTCGTTTGTGTGGGATGCTCTACCAGCTTCATTTCAGTCCTAGGTACTCAAAGGGCACTAAGCATAGAGGGTGAAAACTGAGTTTCCTTGAGAGCTGCTTGGAAGCCTGATGGTGTGTGAAGTTAGTGAGCCAAATGGAGTTGTTCTCCCACAAGAACCACTCGGCTGATCCTTCTTCAATATGCCCTTCACCAACATGCAGTGTTTCCTTGATTGAATTAGCTCTCACGTCAATATTTGCGTCTAGAGCCTTTGCATTGAGGGCTATCTGAAAACGGCTGTGGCGCTGAAGTTGCCTGTGAATGTGGAGTTGGTGGCATGTGAAACCCGCATGTGGAGCATTCGTTTGTGTGGGATGCTCTACCAGGTTCATTCCTAGATAATGCACTCAAAGGGCACTAAGCATAGAGTGTGAAAACTGAGTTTCCTTGAGAGCTGCTTGGAAGCCTGATGGTGTGTGAAGTTAGTGAGCCAAAGAACCATTTGGAAGCCTGATGGTGTGTGAAGTTAGTGAGCCAAATGGAGTTGTTCTCCCACAAGAACCACTCGGCTGATCCTTCTTCAATATGCCCTTCACCAACATGCAGTGTTTCCTTGATTGAATTAGCTCTCACACCAATATTTGCGTCTAGAGCCTTTGCATTGAGGGCTATCTGAAAACGGCTGTGGCGCTGAAGTTGCCTGTGAATGTGGAGTTGGTGGCATGTGAAACCCTATGTGGAGCATTCGTTTGTGTGGGATGCTCTACCAGCTTCATTTCAGTCCTAGGTACTCAAAGGGCACTAAGCATAGAGGGTGAAAACTGAGTTTCCTTGAGAGCTGCTTGGAAGCCTGATGGTGTGTGAAGTTAGTGAGCCAAATGGAGTTGTTCTCCCACAAGAACCACTCGGCTGATCCTTCTTCAATATGCCCTTCACCAACATGCAGTGTTTCCTTGATTGAATTAGCTCTCACACCAATATTTGCGTCTAGAGCCTTTGCATTGAGGGCTATCTGAAAACGGCTGTGGCGCTGAAGTTGCCTGTGAATGTGGAGTTGGTGGCATGTGAAACCCGCATGTGGAGCATTCGTTTGTGTGGGATGCTCTACCAGCTTCATTTCAGTCCTAGGTACTCAAAGGGCACTAAGCATAGAGTGTGAAAACTGAGTTTCCTTGAGAGCTGCTTGGAAGCGTGATGGTGTGTGAAGTTAGTGAGCCAAATGGAGTTGTTCTCCCACAAGAACCACTCGGCTGATCCTTCTTCAATATGCCCTTCACCAACATGCAGTGTTTCCTTGATTGAATTAGCTCTCACACCAATATTTGCGTCTAGAGCCTTTGCATTGAGGGCTATCTGAAAATGGCTGTGGCGCTGAAGTTGCGTGAGAATGTGGAGTTGGTGGCATGTGAAACCCGCATGTGGAGCATTCGTTTGTGTGGGATGCTCTACCAGGTTCATTCCTAGATAATGCACTCAAAGGGCACTAAGCATAGAGTGTGAAAACTGAGTTTCCTTGAGAGCTGCTTGGAAGCCTGATGGTGTGTGAAGTTAGTGAGCCAAAGAACCATTTGGAAGCGTGATGGTGTGTGAAGTTAGTGAGCCAAATGGAGTTGTTCTCCCACAAGAACCACTCGGCTGATCCTTCTTCAATATGCCCTTCACCAACATGCAGTGTTTCCTTGATTGAATTAGCTCTCACACCAATATTTGCGTCTAGAGCCTTTGCATTGAGGGCTATCTGAAAACGGCTGTGGCGCTGAAGTTGCCTGTGAATGTGGAGTTGGTGGCATGTGAAACCCGCATGTGGAGCATTCGTTTGTGTGGGATGCTCTACCAGGTTCATTCCTAGATAATGCACTCAAAGGGCACTAAGCATAGAGTGTGAAAACTGAGTTTCCTTGAGAGCTGCTTGGAAGCCTGATGGTGTGTGAAGTTAGTGAGCCAAACGGAGTTGTTCTCCCACAAGAACCACTCGGCTGATCCTTCTTCAATATGCCCTTCACCAACATGCAGTGTTTCCTTGATTGAATTAGCTCTCACACCAATATTTGCGTCTAGAGCCTTTGCATTGAGGGCTATGTGAAAACGGCTGTGGCGCTGAAGTTGCCTGAGAATGTGGAGTTGATGGCATGTGAAACCCGCATGTGGAGCATTCGTTTTTGTGGGATGCTCTTCCAGGTTCATTCCTAGATAATGCACTCAAAGGGCTCTAAGCATAGAGTGTGAAAACTGAGTTTCCTTGAGAGCTGCTTGGAAGCCTGATGGTGTGTGAAGTTAGTGAGCCAAATGGAGTTGTTCTCCCACAAGAACCACTCGGCTGATCCTTCTTCAATATGCCCTTCACCAACATGCAGTGTTTCCTTGATTGAATTAGCTCTCACACCAATATTTGCGTCTAGAGCCTTTGCATTGAGGGCTATCTGAAAACGGCTGTGGCGCTGTAGTTGCCTGTCAATGTGGAGTTGGTGGCATGTGAAACCCGCATGTGGAGCATTCGTTTGTGTGGGATGCTCTACCAGGTTCATTCCTAGATAATGCACTCAAAGGGCACTAAGCATAGAGTGTGAAAACTGAGTTTCCTTGAGAGCTGCTTGGAAGCCTGATGGTGTGTGAAGTTAGTGAGCCAAATGGAGTTGTTCTCCCACAAGAACCACTCGGCTGATCCTTCTTCAATATGCCCTTCACCAACATGCAGTGTTTCCTTGATTGAATTAGCTCTCACACCAATATTAACGTCTAGAGCCTTTGCATTGAGGGCTATGTGAAAACGTCTGTGGCGCTGAAGTTGCCTGAGAATGTGGAGTTGATGGCATGTGAAACCCGCATGTGGAGCATTCGTTTTTGTGGGATGCTCTTCCAGGTTCATTCCTAGATAATGCACTCAAAGGGCTCTAAGCATAGAGTGTGAAAACTGAGTTTCCTTGAGAGCTGCTTGGAAGCCTGATGGTGTGTGAAGTTAGTGAGCCAAATGGAGTTGTTCTCCCACAAGAACCACTCGGCTGATCCTTCTTCAATATGCCCTTCACCAACATGCAGTGTTTCCTTGATTGAATTAGCTCTCACACCAATATTTGCGTCTAGAGCCTTTGCATTGAGGGCTATCTGAAAACGGCTGTGGCGCTGAAGTTGCCTGTGAATGTGGAGTTGGTGGCATGTGAAACCCGCATGTGGAGCATTCGTTTTTGTGGGATGCTCTTCCAGGTTCATTCCTAGATAATGCACTCAAAGGGCACTAAGCATAGAGTGTGAAAACTGAGTTTCCTTGAGAGCTGCTTGGAAGCCTGATGGTGTGTGAAGTTAGTGAGCCAAATGGAGTTGTTCTCCCACAAGAACCACTCGGCTGATCCTTCTTCAATATGCCCTTCACCAACATGCAGTGTTTCCTTGATTGAATTAGCTCTCACACCAATATTAGCGTCTAGAGCCTTTGCATTGAGGGCTATGTGAAAACGGCTGTGGCGCTGAAGTTGCGTGAGAATGTGGAGTTGGTGGCATGTGAAACCCGCATGTGGAGCATTCGTTTGTGTGGGATGCTCTACCAGCTTCATTTCAGTCCTAGGTACTCAAAGGGCACTAAGCATAGAGTGTGAAAACTGAGTTTCCTTGAGAGCTGCTTGGAAGCCTGATGGTGTGTGAAGTTAGTGAGCCAAATGGAGTTGTTCTCCCACAAGAACCACTCGGCTGATCCTTCTTCAATATGCCCTTCACCAACATGCAGTGTTTCCTTGATTGAATTAGCTCTCACACCAATATTTGCGTCTAGAGCCTTTGCATTGAGGGCTATCTGAAAACGGCTGTGGCGCTGAAGTTGCATGAGAATGTGGAGTTGATGGCATGTGAAACCCGCATGTGGAGCATTCGTTTGTGTGGGATGCTCTACCAGCTTCATTTCAGTCCTAGGTACTCAAAGGGCACTAAGCATAGAGTGTGAAAACTGAGTTTCCTTGAGAGCTGCTTGGAAGCCTGATGGTGTGTGAAGTTAGTGAGCCAAATGGAGTTGTTCTCCCACAAGAACCACTGGGCTGATCCTTCTTCAATATGCCCTTCACCAACATGCAGTGTTTCCTTGATTGAATTAGCTCTCACACCAATATTTGCGTCTAGAGCCTTTGCATTGAGGGCTATGTGAAAACTGCTGTGGCGCTGAAGTTGCGTGAGAATGTGGAGTTGATGGCATGTGAAACCCGCATGTGGAGCATTCGTTTGTGTGGGATGCTCGACCAGGTTCATTCCTAGATAATGCACTCAAAGGGCACTAAGCATAGAGTGTGAAAACTGAGTTTCCTTGAGAGCTGCTTGGAAGCCTGATGGTGTGTGAAGTTAGTGAGCCAAATGGAGTTGTTCTCCCACAAGAACCACTCGGCTGATCCTTCTTCAATATGCCCTTCACCAACATGCAGTGTTTCCTTGATTGAATTAGCTCTCACACCAATATTAGCGTCTAGAGCCTTTGCATTGAGGGCTATCTGAAAACGGCTGTGGCGCTGAAGTTGCCTGAGAATGTGGAGTTGGTGGCATGTGAAACCCGCATGTGGAGCATTCGTTTTTGTGGGATGCTCTTCCAGGTTCATTCCTAGATAATGCACTCAAAGGGCTCTAAGCATAGAGTGTGAAAACTGAGTTTCCTTGAGAGCTGCTTGGAAGCCTGATGGTGTGTGAAGTTAGTGAGCCAAATGGAGTTGTTCTCCCACAAGAACCACTCGGCTGATCCTTCTTCAATATGCCCTTCACCAACATGCAGTGTTTCCTTGATTGAATTAGCTCTCACACCAATATTTGCGTCTAGAGCCTTTGCATTGAGGGCTATCTGAAAACGGCTGTGGCGCTGAAGTTGCCTGTGAATGTGGAGTTGGTGGCATGTGAAACCCGCATGTGGAGCATTCGTTTGTGTGGGATGCTCTACCAGGTTCATTCCTAGATAATGCACTCAAAGGGCACTAAGCATAGAGTGTGAAAACTGAGTTTCCTTGAGAGCTGCTTGGAAGCCTGATGGTGTGTGAAGTTAGTGAGCCAAATGGAGTTGTTCTCCCACAAGAACCACTCGGCTGATCCTTCTTCAATATGCCCTTCACCAACATGCAGTGTTTCCTTGATTGAATTAGCTCTCACACCAATATTTGCGTCTAGAGCCTTTGCATTGAGGGCTATCTGAAAACGGCTGTGGCGCTGAAGTTGCCTGTCAATGTGGAGTTGGTGGCATGTGAAACCCGCATGTGGAGCACTCGTTTGTGTGGGATGCTCTACCAGGTTCATTCCTAGATAATGCACTCACAGGGCACTAAGCATAGAGTGTGAAAACTAAGTTTCCTTGAGAGCTGCTTGGAAGCCTGATGGTGTGTGAAGTTAGTGAGCCAAATGGAGTTGTTCTCCCACAAGAACCACTCGGCTGATCCTTCTTCAATATGCCCTTCACCAACATGCAGTGTTTCCTTGATTGAATTAGCTCTCACACCAATATTTGCGTCTAGAGCCTTTGCATTGGGGGCTATCTGAAAACGGCTGTAGCGCTGAAGTTGCGTGAGAATGTGGAGTTGGTGGCATGTGAAACCCGCATGTGGAGCATTCGTTTGTGTGGGATGCTCTTCCAGGTTCATTCCTAGATAATGCACTCAAAGGGCACTAAGCATAGAGTGTGAAAACTGAGTTTCCTTGAGAGCTGCTTGGAAGCCTGATGGTGTGTGAAGTTAGTGAGCCAAATGGAGTTGTTCTCCCACAAGAACCACTCGGCTGATCCTTCTTCAATATGCCCTTCACCAACATGCAGTGTTTCCTTGATCGAATTTGCTCTCACACCAATATTAGCGTCTAGAGCCTTTGCATTGAGGGCTATCTGAAAATGGCTGTGGCGCTGAAGTTGCCTGAGAATGTGGAGTTGATGGCATGTAAAACCCGCATGTGGAGCATTCGTTTTTGTGGAATGCTCTTCCAGGTTCATTCCTAGATAATGCACTCAAAGGGCTCTAAGCATAGAGTGTGAAAACTGAGTTTCCTTGAGAGCTGCTTGGAAGCCTGATGGTGTGTGAAATTAGTGCGCCAAATGGAGTTGTTCTCCCACAAGAACCACTCGGCTGATCCTTCTTCAATATGCCCTTCACCAACATGCAGTGTTTCCTTGATTGAATTAGCTCTCACACCAATATTTGCGTCTAGAGCCTTTGCATTGAGGGCTATCTGAAAACGGCTGTGGCGCTGAAGTTGCCTGTGAATGTGGAGTTGGTGGCATGTGAAACCCGCATGTGGAGCATTCGTTTGTGTGGGATGCTCTACCAGCTTCATTTCAGTCCTAGGTACTCAAAGGGCTCTAAGCATAGAGTGTGAAAACTGAGTTTCCTTGAGAGCTGCTTGGAAGCCTGATGGTGTGTGAAGTTAGTGAGCCAAATGGAGTTGTTCTCCCACAAGAAGCACTGGGCTGATCCTTCTTCAATATGCCCTTCACCAACATGCAGTGTTTCCTTGATTGAATTAGCTCTCACACCAATATTTGCGTCTAGAGTATTTGCATTGAGGGCTATCTGAAAACGGCTGTGGCGCTGAAGTTGCCTGAGAATGTGGAGTTGATGGCATGTGAAACCCGCATGTGGAGCATTCGTTTGTGTGGGATGCTCTACCAGCTTCATTTCAGTCCTAGGTACTCAAAGGGCACTACGCATAGAGTGTGAAAACTGAGTTTCCTTGAGAGCTGCTTGGAAGCCTGATGGTGTGTGAAGTTAGTGAGCCAAATGGAGTTGTTCTCCCACAAGAACCACTCGGCTGATCCTTCTTCAATATGCCCTTCACCAACATGCAGTGTTTCCTTGATTGAATTAGCTCTCACACCAATATTTGCGTCTAGAGCCTTTGCATTGAGGGCTATCTGAAAATGGCTGTGGCGCTGAAGTTGCCTGAGAATGTGGAGTTGGTGGCATGTGAAACCCGCATGTGGAGCATTCGTTTGTGTGGGATGCTCTACGAGGTTCATTCCTAGATAATGCACTCAAAGGGCACTAATCATAGAGTGTGAAAACTGAGTTTCCTTGAGAGCTGCTTGGAAGCCTGATGGTGTGTGAAGTTAGTGAGCCAAATGGAGTTGTTCTCCCACAAGAACCACTCGGCTGATCCTTCTTCAATATGGCCTTCACCAACATGCAGTGTTTCCTTGATTGAATTAGCTCTCACACCAATATTTGCGTCTAGAGCCTTTGCATTGAGGGCTATCTGAAAACGGCTGTGGCGCTGAAGTTGCGTGAGAATGTGGAGTTGGTGGCATGTGAAACCCGCATGTGGAGCATTCGTTTGTGTGGGATGCTCTACCAGGTTCATTCCTAGATAATGCACTCAAAGGGCACTAAGCATAGAGTGTGAAAACTGAGTTTCCTTGAGAGCTGCTTGGAAGCCTGATGGTGTGTGAAGTTAGTGAGCCAAAGAACCATTTGGAAGCGTGATTGTGTGTGAAGTTAGTGAGCCAAATGGAGTTGTTCTCCCACAAGAACCACTCGGCTGATCCTTCTTCAATATGCCCTTCACCAACATGCAGTGTTTCCTTGATTGAATTAGCTCTCACACCAATATTTGCGTCTAGAGCCTTTGCATTGAGGGCTATCTGAAAACTGCTGTGGCGCTGAAGTTGCGTGAGAATGTGGAGTTGATGGCATGTGAAACCCGCATGTGGAGCATTCGTTTTTGTGGGATGCTCTACCAGGTTCATTCCTAGATAATGCACTCAAAAGGCACTAAGCATAGAGTGTGAAAACTGAGTTTCCTTGAGAGCTCCTTGGAAGCCTGATGGTGTGTGAAGTTAGTGAGCCAAAGAACCATTTGGAAGCGTGATGGTGTGTGAAGTTAGTGAGCCAAATGGAGTTGTTCTCCCACAAGAACCACTCGGCTGATCCTTCTTCAATATGCCCTTCACCAACATGCAGTGTTTCCTTGATTGAATTAGCTCTCACACCAATATTTGCGTCTAGAGCCTTTGCATTGAGGGCTATCTGAAAACGGCTGTGGCGCTGAAGTTGCCTGTGAATGTGGAGTTGGTGGCATGTGAAACCCGCATGTGGAGCATTCGTTTGTGTGGGATGCTCTACCAGGTTCATTCCTAGATAATGCACTCAAAGGGCACTAAGCATAGAGTGTGAAAACTGAGTTTCCTTGAGAGCTGCTTGGAAGCCTGATGGTGTGTGAAGTTAGTGAGCCAAATGGAGTTGTTCTCCCACAAGAACCACTCGGCTGATCCTTCTTCAATATGCCCTTCACCAACATGCAGTGTTTCCTTGATTGAATTAGCTCTCACACCAATATTTGCGTCTAGAGCCTTTGCATTGAGGGCTATCTGAAAACTGCTGTGGCGCTGAAGTTGCGTGAGAATGTGGAGTTGATGGCATGTGAAACCCGCATGTGGAGCATTCGTTTTTGTGGGATGCTCTACCAGTTTCATTCCTAGATAATGCACTCAAGAGGCACTAAGCATAGAGTGTGAAAACTGAGTTTCCTTGAGAGCTGCTTGGAAGCCTGATGGTGTGTGAAGTTAGTGAGGCAAATGGAGTTGTTCTCCCACAAGAACCACTCGGTATGATGAATCCTTCTTCAATATGCCCTTCACCAACATGCAGTGTTTCCTTGATTGAATTAGCTCTCACACCAATATTTGCGTCTAGAGCCTTTGCATTGAGGACTATCTGAAAACGGCTGTGGCGCTGAAGTTGCCTGAGAATGTGGAGTTGATGGCATGTGAAACCCGCATGTGGAGCATTCGTTTGTGTGGGATGCTCTTCCAGGTTCATTCCTAGATAATGCACTCAAAGGGCTCTAATCATAGAGTGTGAAAACTGAGTTTCCTTGAGAGCTGCTTGGAAGCCTGATGGTGTGTGAAGTTAGTGAGGCAAATGGAGTTGTTCTCCCACAAGAACCACTCGGCTGATCCTTCTTCAATATGCCCTTCACCAACATGCAGTGTTTCCTTGATTGAATTAGCTCTCACACCAATATTTGCGTCTAGAGCCTTTGCATTGAGGGCTATCTGAAAACGGCTGTGGCGCTGAAGTTGCCTGTGAATGTGGAGTTGGTGGCATGTGAAAACCGCATGTGGAGCATTCGTTTGTGTGGGATGCTCTACCAGGTTCATTCCTAGATAATGCACTCAAAGGGCACTAAGCATAGAGTGTGAAAACTGAGATTCCTTGAGAGCTGCTTAGAAGCCTGATGGTGTGTGAAGTTAGTGAGCCAAATGGAGTTGTTCTCCCACAAGAACCACTCGGCTGATCCTTCTTCAATATGCCCTTCACCAACATGCAGTGTTTCCTTGATTGAATTAGCTCTCACACCAATATTTGCATCTAGAGCCTTTGCATTGAGGGTATCTGCAAACGGCTGTGGCGCTGAAGTTGCCTGTGAATGTGGAGTTGGTGGCATGTGAAACCCGCATGTGGAGCATTCGTTTGTGTGGGATGCTCTACCAGCTTAATTTCAGTCCTAGGTACTCAAAGGGCACTAAGCATAGAGTGTGAAAACTGAGTTTCCTTGAGAGCTGCTTGGAAGCCTGATGGTGTGTGAAGTTAGTGAGCCAAATGGAGTTGTTCTCCCACAAGAACCACTCGGCTGATCCTTCTTCAATATGCCCTTCACCAACATGCAGTGTTTCCTTGATTGAATTAGCTCTCACACCAATATTTGCGTCTAGAGCCTTTGCATTGAGGGCTATCTGAAAACGGCTGTGGCGCTGAAGTTGCCTGTGAATGTGGAGTTGGTGGCATGTGAAACCCGCATGTGGAGCATTCGTTTGTGTGGGATGCTTGACCATGTTCATTCCTAGATAATGCACTCAAAGGGCACTAAGCATAGAGTGTGAAAACTGAGTTTCCTTGAGAGCTGCTTGGAAGCCTGATGGTGTGTGAAGTTAGTGAGCCAAAGAACCATTTGGAAGCGTGATGGTGTGTGAAGTTAGTGAGCCAAATGGAGTTGTTCTCCCACAAGAACCACTCGGCTGATCCTTCTTCAATATGCCCTTCACCAACATGCAGTGTTTCCTTGATTGAATTAGCTCTCACACCAATATTTGCGTCTAGAGCCTTTGCATTGAGGGCTATCTGAAAACGGCTGTGGCGCTGAAGTTGCCTGTGAATGTGGAGTTGGTGGCATGTGAAACCCGCATGTGGAGCATTCGTTTGTGTGGGATGCTCTACCAGCTTCATTTCAGTCCTAGGTACTCAAAGGGCACTAAGCATAGAGGGTGAAAACTGAGTTTCCTTGAGAGCTGCTTGGAAGCCTGATGGTGTGTGAAGTTAGTGAGCCAAATGGAGTTGTTCTCCCACAAGAACCACTCGGCTGATCCTTCTTCAATATGCCCTTCACCAACATGCAGTGTTTCCTTGATTGAATTAGCTCTCACGTCAATATTTGCGTCTAGAGCCTTTGCATTGAGGGCTATCTGAAAACGGCTGTGGCGCTGAAGTTGCCTGTGAATGTGGAGTTGGTGGCATGTGAAACCCGCATGTGGAGCATTCGTTTGTGTGGGATGCTCTACCAGGTTCATTCCTAGATAATGCACTCAAAGGGCACTAAGCATAGAGTGTGAAAACTGAGTTTCCTTGAGAGCTGCTTGGAAGCCTGATGGTGTGTGAAGTTAGTGAGCCAAAGAACCATTTGGAAGCCTGATGGTGTGTGAAGTTAGTGAGCCAAATGGAGTTGTTCTCCCACAAGAACCACTCGGCTGATCCTTCTTCAATATGCCCTTCACCAACATGCAGTGTTTCCTTGATTGAATTAGCTCTCACACCAATATTTGCGTCTAGAGCCTTTGCATTGAGGGCTATCTGAAAACGGCTGTGGCGCTGAAGTTGCCTGTGAATGTGGAGTTGGTGGCATGTGAAACCCTATGTGGAGCATTCGTTTGTGTGGGATGCTCTACCAGCTTCATTTCAGTCCTAGGTACTCAAAGGGCACTAAGCATAGAGGGTGAAAACTGAGTTTCCTTGAGAGCTGCTTGGAAGCCTGATGGTGTGTGAAGTTAGTGAGCCAAATGGAGTTGTTCTCCCACAAGAACCACTCGGCTGATCCTTCTTCAATATGCCCTTCACCAACATGCAGTGTTTCCTTGATTGAATTAGCTCTCACACCAATATTTGCGTCTAGAGCCTTTGCATTGAGGGCTATCTGAAAACGGCTGTGGCGCTGAAGTTGCCTGTGAATGTGGAGTTGGTGGCATGTGAAACCCACATGTGGAGCATTCGTTTGTGTGGGATGCTCTACCAGCTTCATTTCAGTCCTAGGTACTCAAAGGGCACTAAGCATAGAGTGTGAAAACTGAGTTTCCTTGAGAGCTGCTTGGAAGCGTGATGGTGTGTGAAGTTAGTGAGCCAAATGGAGTTGTTCTCCCACAAGAACCACTCGGCTGATCCTTCTTCAATATGCCCTTCACCAACATGCAGTGTTTCCTTGATTGAATTAGCTCTCACACCAATATTTGCGTCTAGAGCCTTTGCATTGAGGGCTATCTGAAAATGGCTGTGGCGCTGAAGTTGCGTGAGAATGTGGAGTTGGTGGCATGTGAAACCCGCATGTGGAGCATTCGTTTGTGTGGGATGCTCTACCAGGTTCATTCCTAGATAATGCACTCAAAGGGCACTAAGCATAGAGTGTGAAAACTGAGTTTCCTTGAGAGCTGCTTGGAAGCCTGATGGTGTGTGAAGTTAGTGAGCCAAAGAACCATTTGGAAGCGTGATGGTGTGTGAAGTTAGTGAGCCAAATGGAGTTGTTCTCCCACAAGAACCACTCGGCTGATCCTTCTTCAATATGCCCTTCACCAACATGCAGTGTTTCCTTGATTGAATTAGCTCTCACACCAATATTTGCGTCTAGAGCCTTTGCATTGAGGGCTATCTGAAAACGGCTGTGGCGCTGAAGTTGCCTGTGAATGTGGAGTTGGTGGCATGTGAAACCCGCATGTGGAGCATTCGTTTGTGTGGGATGCTCTACCAGGTTCATTCCTAGATAATGCACTCAAAGGGCACTAAGCATAGAGTGTGAAAACTGAGTTTCCTTGAGAGCTGCTTGGAAGCCTGATGGTGTGTGAAGTTAGTGAGCCAAACGGAGTTGTTCTCCCACAAGAACCACTCGGCTGATCCTTCTTCAATATGCCCTTCACCAACATGCAGTGTTTCCTTGATTGAATTAGCTCTCACACCAATATTTGCGTCTAGAGCCTTTGCATTGAGGGCTATGTGAAAACGGCTGTGGCGCTGAAGTTGCCTGAGAATGTGGAGTTGATGGCATGTGAAACCCGCATGTGGAGCATTCGTTTTTGTGGGATGCTCTTCCAGGTTCATTCCTAGATAATGCACTCAAAGGGCTCTAAGCATAGAGTGTGAAAACTGAGTTTCCTTGAGAGCTGCTTGGAAGCCTGATGGTGTGTGAAGTTAGTGAGCCAAATGGAGTTGTTCTCCCACAAGAACCACTCGGCTGATCCTTCTTCAATATGCCCTTCACCAACATGCAGTGTTTCCTTGATTGAATTAGCTCTCACACCAATATTTGCGTCTAGAGCCTTTGCATTGAGGGCTATCTGAAAACGGCTGTGGCGCTGTAGTTGCCTGTCAATGTGGAGTTGGTGGCATGTGAAACCCGCATGTGGAGCATTCGTTTGTGTGGGATGCTCTACCAGGTTCATTCCTAGATAATGCACTCAAAGGGCACTAAGCATAGAGTGTGAAAACTGAGTTTCCTTGAGAGCTGCTTGGAAGCCTGATGGTGTGTGAAGTTAGTGAGCCAAATGGAGTTGTTCTCCCACAAGAACCACTCGGCTGATCCTTCTTCAATATGCCCTTCACCAACATGCAGTGTTTCCTTGATTGAATTAGCTCTCACACCAATATTAACGTCTAGAGCCTTTGCATTGAGGGCTATGTGAAAACGTCTGTGGCGCTGAAGTTGCCTGAGAATGTGGAGTTGATGGCATGTGAAACCCGCATGTGGAGCATTCGTTTTTGTGGGATGCTCTTCCAGGTTCATTCCTAGATAATGCACTCAAAGGGCTCTAAGCATAGAGTGTGAAAACTGAGTTTCCTTGAGAGCTGCTTGGAAGCCTGATGGTGTGTGAAGTTAGTGAGCCAAATGGAGTTGTTCTCCCACAAGAACCACTCGGCTGATCCTTCTTCAATATGCCCTTCACCAACATGCAGTGTTTCCTTGATTGAATTAGCTCTCACACCAATATTTGCGTCTAGAGCCTTTGCATTGAGGGCTATCTGAAAACGGCTGTGGCGCTGAAGTTGCCTGTGAATGTGGAGTTGGTGGCATGTGAAACCCGCATGTGGAGCATTCGTTTTTGTGGGATGCTCTTCCAGGTTCATTCCTAGATAATGCACTCAAAGGGCACTAAGCATAGAGTGTGAAAACTGAGTTTCCTTGAGAGCTGCTTGGAAGCCTGATGGTGTGTGAAGTTAGTGAGCCAAATGGAGTTGTTCTCCCACAAGAACCACTCGGCTGATCCTTCTTCAATATGCCCTTCACCAACATGCAGTGTTTCCTTGATTGAATTAGCTCTCACACCAATATTAGCGTCTAGAGCCTTTGCATTGAGGGCTATGTGAAAACGGCTGTGGCGCTGAAGTTGCGTGAGAATGTGGAGTTGGTGGCATGTGAAACCCGCATGTGGAGCATTCGTTTGTGTGGGATGCTCTACCAGCTTCATTTCAGTCCTAGGTACTCAAAGGGCACTAAGCATAGAGTGTGAAACTGAGTTTCCTTGAGAGCTGCTTGGAAGCCTGATGGTGTGTGAAGTTAGTGAGCCAAATGGAGTTGTTCTCCCACAAGAACCACTCGGCTGATCCTTCTTCAATATGCCCTTCACCAACATGCAGTGTTTCCTTGATTGAATTAGCTCTCACACCAATATTTGCGTCTAGAGCCTTTGCATTGAGGGCTATCTGAAAACGGCTGTGGCGCTGAAGTTGCATGAGAATGTGGAGTTGATGGCATGTGAAACCCGCATGTGGAGCATTCGTTTGTGTGGGATGCTCTACCAGCTTCATTTCAGTCCTAGGTACTCAAAGGGCACTAAGCATAGAGTGTGAAAACTGAGTTTCCTTGAGAGCTGCTTGGAAGCCTGATGGTGTGTGAAGTTAGTGAGCCAAATGGAGTTGTTCTCCCACAAGAACCACTGGGCTGATCCTTCTTCAATATGCCCTTCACCAACATGCAGTGTTTCCTTGATTGAATTAGCTCTCACACCAATATTTGCGTCTAGAGCCTTTGCATTGAGGGCTATGTGAAAACTGCTGTGGCGCTGAAGTTGCGTGAGAATGTGGAGTTGATGGCATGTGAAACCCGCATGTGGAGCATTCGTTTGTGTGGGATGCTCGACCAGGTTCATTCCTAGATAATGCACTCAAAGGGCACTAAGCATAGAGTGTGAAAACTGAGTTTCCTTGAGAGCTGCTTGGAAGCCTGATGGTGTGTGAAGTTAGTGAGCCAAATGGAGTTGTTCTCCCACAAGAACCACTCGGCTGATCCTTCTTCAATATGCCCTTCACCAACATGCAGTGTTTCCTTGATTGAATTAGCTCTCACACCAATATTAGCGTCTAGAGCCTTTGCATTGAGGGCTATCTGAAAACGGCTGTGGCGCTGAAGTTGCCTGAGAATGTGGAGTTGGTGGCATGTGAAACCCGCATGTGGAGCATTCGTTTTTGTGGGATGCTCTTCCAGGTTCATTCCTAGATAATGCACTCAAAGGGCTCTAAGCATAGAGTGTGAAAACTGAGTTTCCTTGAGAGCTGCTTGGAAGCCTGATGGTGTGTGAAGTTAGTGAGCCAAATGGAGTTGTTCTCCCACAAGAACCACTCGGCTGATCCTTCTTCAATATGCCCTTCACCAACATGCAGTGTTTCCTTGATTGAATTAGCTCTCACACCAATATTTGCGTCTAGAGCCTTTGCATTGAGGGCTATCTGAAAACGGCTGTGGCGCTGAAGTTGCCTGTGAATGTGGAGTTGGTGGCATGTGAAACCGCATGTGGAGCATTCGTTTGTGTGGGATGCTCTACCAGGTTCATTCCTAGATAATGCACTCAAAGGGCACTAAGCATAGAGTGTGAAAACTGAGTTTCCTTGAGAGCTGCTTGGAAGCCTGATGGTGTGTGAAGTTAGTGAGCCAAATGGAGTTGTTCTCCCACAAGAACCACTCGGCTGATCCTTCTTCAATATGCCCTTCACCAACATGCAGTGTTTCCTTGATTGAATTAGCTCTCACACCAATATTTGCGTCTAGAGCCTTTGCATTGAGGGCTATCTGAAAACGGCTGTGGCGCTGAAGTTGCCTGTCAATGTGGAGTTGGTGGCATGTGAAACCCGCATGTGGAGCACTCGTTTGTGTGGGATGCTCTACCAGGTTCATTCCTAGATAATGCACTCACAGGGA